>NC_084976.1:6717812-6815312 GCF_963691925.1 Scomber scombrus
TTAGGGTTACATTTCTATTCTACACTAAACATCTTGTGCAGGATGTGTGTGTTTGTGTGTGCGTGCAATATATGTTTGCCCTGACCTGTAGATAGAGTGGCAGGCTGTCTCTAAGAGCTTTGTCCTGTTGTGTGTAGTTGTGTGGAAGCAGCAGCCCGTCCACTATGCGGAACAGCAGCTGCTGGGCTTTAGAAGTGGCCAGCAGGGGGCTCCAGTGCTTCACTATGCAGCCTGGATCACGTCACGTAAAATAAAAACAGAGACAAACAGTGAGATACACAACTGTAATGATTCCTCCAGTGTGTGACCTGCACCACACTGTAAAAACAGTGAAGAAACAAAGCACTAATGAAGCTTTGCAAAGTGTTTAAAGTGTGTGAAGTGTATGAGATCTGCACCTACCAACAACTCGATAGGCCAGCTGCATTCCCTCTTGGTTCTTGCTGACTAAAGAGGGTTTAATGTGTTTCAGGATGTCACCAATATAGTCCAGAGCTTTGGTCACCATGGCTGAACGCTCAGACAAAACCTGCAGTCCACTGTACACACTGCCGACAGCCTGACACCAGGAGAAAGCAGATAAGGAAAGAAAGTCATGATAACATTTGCATGTAAATGCAGGCTGCCATAGAAGAGAGCAGATATGACAGTGATATGCTCACAATACATCACATAGTGTACGTTTATGTAAAGGTGCAGGGATGAACTTTACTCAGATATGTAGCGTACTGCATGCCTTATATGCACAACCCTTTATGTCTCAGATACATAAAGGTGTAAATCATAGATGTCTTATAGGAGCTCACAGCAGAATATTACTACTACTCAAAATGTCAAAGAAACTTTGTTGATACTGTGACAGTGTATCAGTCAACCTGCGAGGATCCGTTACCTTGACAAACATCTCCAGGGCTGACATGGGATCCGTCCTGGCAGCTGTGGGCTGGAGGCCAGCTCTCTGCAGAAGACTGTCCACCTCAGGCAGCCTCAGCACCAGTCGAGTCAGTTCGCACAACTGCTCCTCCGCGGCCCGGCCTGGAGGAAGGCAGGCACAAACACCGGGTGTTTAAATAATGATGTAATCCTTTATCTCTAATACAAGGCAGACATGGTAACAAGGTACAAGGTAACGAGCCTGAGGTTTTATCCTGCAAAAACATGACAAAATATTTACTATTTCCTTCCATGTTTGTTTTTTGGAAATTTCATCGAGGCAAAAATACTCTGGAGTTCAGTTGTGGAGGTGTAGAGGTATGGTCACAAAACCTATAAATACACTGCAATGTGTGAAACTTGTCGTAAATATATGTACAGTACATTTGGGTAGAACTGTAAAATTAAAAGTCGGGGTTACACCTGCCTGAAAACCATGATGCACCATAAAATTGCACCATTTGACAGTGAAGATTTAGATTCAGTGGCATCACCTGTTCTGCTATCAGATCCATCAGGGTTCTTGTTAAGGTGCTGCTGTAGAACACATCTGAACCAGGCCCTCACTGACAGACTCTGTGCCGAACCCGACACGCCGCCGCCGGAATCGTTGCTTAGTGAGGACACCAGCTCACTGGAAAAGACAGATTATCACGTGCGATTATTAAAGCTATTGAGTTTACTGATCTTTACTGTCGATGGAAATGTGAATGAATGTCAAGCGTTCAAGAAATGAGCTGCAAGTCCCTGATGAACAAACAAAGGCTGTGACAGAAAGAGGTCAAGGATGTGAGAACATATAAGCCAACATAACATGTTAAAATTCACATTATATGCCTGAAGTGGTCATCATTTTTGAATTCTGAAGTTACACAGTTAGTTTCCAAAATAGTAGAAACATTGAAAACTCATCTTTAAAGAGCTCCTCTCCTTCAGATTTCTCTTCAGAGTTGACGTGTGACGACTTACAGTTTTTAATGAGCCTGAAAGGATGGTGGGAGGTGAAAATTCCCATCTTAGGTGTGGTAATTTAATTAAAATTTGTTTCGCATTAATAAAAACCGTTACCTTATTTTATAAAATTCTATATTGGTGACAGTAAAAAAGAGAAAAGAAAAAGAGAGGTGAATGGAGGCTTGGCAGGCTGCTACTTTTAAACAATAAATAAATAACAAGAGTGTCCTTGTTCTGCCTTTATATTCTGGTCCAGCACCTTGGTATCACTTGGCACTGTCTGAGGATGACCTTTGAGGTTGAAACAGTCACGCTGTTTTGTGCCCTTGAGTGTATTTTTGAAGATGAGCTACATTTTGTATTCTGTTTAGAGGCGTGGGTTCAATTTCTTCATTAAAACCTAATTTCGTAATACCCAGGATACTCACCGCCTAATTTATTGATTAGGGGCTGCCCGATATACCTACAGGCCTTGTAGAAAACTAGTTTGTCGAGTGTTGTTCACCATTTAGGAAGTTTGGTACAGAACCAAACGCATCACCTGTGTCTGTCTGACCTGATGTGTTCCCATCAGCAGTGACCTGATAAAAATGTGGTGTAGTCACAGTGTTTAGATCTTTAAGGCTAACTGTACCTGTTCTGGAGCAGATGGGGAAGGTAGCGAGTCACCAGAAGTGGGTGAACCATGTCGTCCCAGCCGAAGCATTGCAGGATGGACTGGACTGGGCTGGGCTGAAGGTCCTGGGGGGCAGAGCTGGGCAGATCAAAGGCCAGCAGGGTGAAGCCTGAGGAGGTGAAATCAAGTTTATTATGTCTGAATTAGCAGGGGGTGGATGAATGTGCAGTGTGTAAAGCATGTGTCCAAAATTGCTTTTCTTTCCCATGTTCTCTGAATCTTTACACCCTTAAATCATGTTGAGCTTCTTTTTACTGGTTTAACCAATTTTCTCTTCCATTTTGCCATCCCACTTTCAAATTATCTCCCCTCATCCAAAATGACTACATCATTTCAAATTTCTGGTTATCAATAATTCATATTGGTTGAACTGTTCACAACTCCTTCCTGCTCTCTCCCATCCTGTCTTCCTGCAGCCCTTTCTTCCCTTCACTCAGTGTCTCTTTTCTCCCAGTGGGCGTAGCTGACCTGCAGCAGCATCTGCCAGCTGTGCTGGAGGGGTCTGGGAGAGGCGTAGGCTGCGGAGAAAGGGGAAGAAGTGTGCCCAGAGTGCCGCCGCGACCGCTAGGTGGCGCTCTTTCACCATACTGGTGGCAGGCGCCCAGGCCGAGGAGGGTGCTGACTGGACACCGCGCTGATGGACCCGTCTGGAAGGACACAGGAACACATACACACAGAAAGCACATAAACAAATCTGTCTGAAACTCCAAACATAGCACACTCTCTTGTGTACAACCCCCTCCCCCCTCCCCAGCTCCGCCCTCTACTTTCTCAAATCCTTTTGCTTTGCTCCCCCGTTTCTGTCTTTCACTCCTTCTTCATGTGTTTTCCCTCTCCTCTTCTCTCCTGGGGGATTACTGGGTGCGGCGGTGCGCTGCAGTGTGGAGCAGAGCGGAGTGGAGGTAGAGGTGGGGAAGGAGAGAGGAGGATATCATAGGCATAGAGAGGAGCCTAATGCTGATCCCCTGTACACAGACTATACTTTGGCTCTCCTGGCTCATCCCTGGCCCTAGCCCCAGCCGCTACAGCAGCCCCACAGTGGCTGGCATTAGCCCAGATAAGCAGCTGAAGGAGCTGTAATCTCATTTAGACTGGAGATGATCCTCCTGTCCCCCTCGTTCGCCCGGATGGGGGTGCAGGGATGCGGGGGGTTGAGGTGTGCTGGGGAAAGGAAAGGATAGAGGAACTAGATACACCCCCCCTCCCCCCTACCTCCCACCCCACACACACACATATACACACACTCTCTCCTATCCTGTCCTCAACCACACACCACCACTGCCATGGTACACGCACGCACACGCACACCTCAGCGGTGCCTTCCCTTCCAGCAAGGTTGCATCTAATCCAGAGAGAGCTGAGACAATCGATTAGAGTCTGAATTCATTAGCCTCGTTACTACTGCGGAATGGGCCTTTCACACCCATCAACCCTCATTGTACAAGACATCGTCAGAGACCCCACTTAATCCTCCTCACTGCGGCTTCTTACAACGTGTACACACAAACACACACACTCACGCTGAACGCCTACACACCATTAGGGACCCCGTTTAACCCTCCCCACCCCCCCAGCTGCATGCAAAATTACAGAAACACGTCAAACACACCCAGGCACCAACTGACACAACTTCATGTCCATCCATCTGTTTCAGAAGGTTGGGATGGATCTGACTGCCACTGAGACCATGTACATAAAAGGATTTCTATGTTCTTATGGAAAAGAGGGGGTTATATAAATTTGACTTTTGGTCACATGTTACATCCAGTGTCTGTTTGGTGCATTGGTTTATCTGGTAAGGCGTGTAGAACAGCACCTGCCTCTCCCTCATCGTCTAGTAGATCTTCACTCCTTACCAATCAGCCAGAAAGAAATTAGACACGATAATATAATAATGTCATTTGCAATCATTTAGGGATACTGTCAGAAAAATGACTCTAAACAGTTTTAAATAGTCCAGTTTTCCAAAACATTAACCTTGTAACTGGTGGCACATCTTTTTTTCTTTTCTTCCAGTGGAGCATCAAAGGTGCCCATGTCTTATTAGATACACTGGATGATACAGGAATAAGAATGATGTGAGTTTGGGGTACATCCTGTCAGGAAAAGGGCTTCGAAAACTTATGGAGAACCCTCTGAACTGCCCCGCTTACATGTTTGATGTTAGAGAGGAGAGCACAGGAGGGCTGGTAAAAATCAACTTGTAGATGGAGTAATGATTTTGGTTATGCCAACTGAGATACTGACTGGCAAACTGTTGGGATCGAGCTGAACTATACTTCTAGAAATCCTGATTAGCTGGTACATTTTAAACTTATGTAGAATTTATTAAATTCCCAAAAAATGCTTTATTATGAAACCTACTTTATTTCACAGTTTATGATTTTTGTTTGTACTTCCTTACACATCTTACATATGGACTGGGATTGTATTGGTGTGGCACAGTTTTGGAGATAGTTATCTTCCACTATCTCATTTACCTAACATAGAAATACCTTGTTGCCCTAAATTATTACTATGAAATTATGATGTTGTCAGGGCAGGAATTAGGTTTTGAAAACTAAAGGCACTCTTTGGTGATGGAGACACATACATGTTGATCAGTGTATGTGGTTATACTGTATTGGCTTCATCAACGCAGTGGGTAAGTTTAAAAGATGCAGTAAAAGCAAATAAAAATTTAATGTGTAACTGATTCCTACCTACTGATCTAAGTTTCTCATCAGTAACCGAACAGTAGTCGTCCTTGACTATGAAAAGAAAGGCTCAACACTCACTAAAAGGTCTTAATGATCACAAAGGAAAACGCTTCACAGGGAAGCTCGTATTTTATCAAGCCAAGGAGACGGGGATTAATTGTTTGTGCCGAAAACAGATCCAACAGGGTGTGCCAGTGCCAGCTCACCTCATCAACCGGAGACACCCCCACCCTCCCCACAGCACAGGGTCATGGGAAGGAATAAAACTGAGGAATTATGCCTGGGATTGGCTCCTTGCCTCTGCGCCGTGGCGATGGCTATCAAGGGTGAATATTCGGACCCTCCGCTGCCTCAGCCATTGGCAGAATAATTCTCTTAATGTGTGCAGATTCCACACAGCTCTTAATAGACATAATGATGCACAGGCTAAATTTGCCAGGCTACATAATTACCCATTAATTGTGTCACAGAAAAGGCATTAATCACAAAGAGATACCGAGAATTGCCAGAGCGAAGAATTATGTTTAATTTGGCGGTACGGACTGGAGAGGGAGAGCATAGTATTTTTTTATTTGGTTAAATAGGTCAGTGTGGTCCGGGCCATAACACAGAGGTCCTCTGGGAGTTCTCTTCTTCTTCTCTCTCCTTGGCCATTAATGTGCAAATGTGTGCCCTCCAACCCCGAGATCTGAGATGGGAAGTTAGGGAATTAGCTAAGCTAACGAGATGCCGTGTTAGGGGAGCCAGGCGTTGAAATAAGAGAGTACACTTAGGTTAGTGTTTCACTTTAGGTGTGTGGGCAGGTGTGTGGGTTTGTGTGTGTGTGTTTGTGTGTGTGTGTGTATGTGTGTGTGTGCAGGGTGGAGAGGGCTGAATGTATACACTGGAGAATTAAAGCAATCATACACCTACATGATCGGTGAGAAGGCTCCGTAACACTTCACTTTACATTGTCCTTATTCTAGTGTTTCAGCTCATTTATTAACCTTTTATAAGGAGAGCAGGTATACAAAGGCAGAAGCAGTGATACTTTCAGGGCTTATTAACCTCCACATTAACATATATTATTTCTAGGGGCAAGAAACTATTCAAGAAATACATACATATTGAGAAATACATAGTATGTCATATGTCTGTATCGAATCTTAAATCTTTCTTGTTATTAACTGAAATGCGTCTTCATTGAAATTCACCAACTACTACATCTGGCATTGATTGCTTGCTCAGATTTATACTCCTCACTGATTTTTGATCATGCCGTTTCTGATTTAAAGCTGCGCTAATCAATATTTTTATATAAACAATGGATGAAATGACCACATATAATTGTATAATATGAAAAGGGTCACTTGTATCGACTAACACAAAGAGAATTACATTTTATGGCCCTCAACTTTACGGTTTTGGTTCACTCATCAACTTAAAAGAAGACAAAGACAAAGTTAACAGTTAGCTGATGATCACAGTAGAGCATTTAGCTGCTAAAGCAACCAAAACAGAGCTTAAAAAGGTTAGGAGGTTAGGAGTGAACATTGGATTTACGCTTTACCAGATAAATGACTGAATAAACTAAACAGTTTGCTAACATGTTTGCAACATAAGGGGATAATATTTCAATGTTGTGTTTACAGCTTTACAGAAAGGTTAAAACTATATTCTTTAACTCAGATAAATCCACAGTGAAAGATCACACATCATCCCTCACTCCATAACCTTCCAGTCTCACCTGACTTCTATCTGCTGTCGCCTCCATTCCCTCCTTTAAATCTCCAAATAAACAGCCACTGTTTCGGCTGTGGCTCTCTGACCTTCAGCTGGGGTCGTTCATGTAACCAACACCCGTGTCCTACAGTTGAACCGGTCCTGACGCCCTACTGACCACAGTCTCTCAACACACCCACAGCACTGCTGCCGTCCCCATGAAGACAGGAGGGTCCATGGAGGGTCCCATGGGCTCGTAACTCTACTCAGGGCTCCACCAACACCTGGTGAGGGTGACCTGGGGGCTACTCAGCCTCCCGAGACTAAGAGGGGCCTCAATGCAACACAGGGTCTTTACAGACGCTCATGCCCGCTGACAGGACAATCCCCCTTTTGTCAGAGGACTGAGTGGACTCTGAGCTGGCAGCGTCGAGAAGAGCAGAGGGGATCACTCTCCTCTGCTTTAGCCACTTATCAGATTTTAATATAAGCTTAGTTTGGCCTGGGCCAGAAAACATTTGTCTGAATGTGTGGACTATCTGAGAGGGAGCAGCTATCAGTGAATAAAATGAATACCTGTGAGCTGGTGAATATTTATAGCAGCTCTCTCACCTGAGCTGGCTGAGGACGATCTGCAGGAAGCCCAGGGCGGAGTTCAGTTCTGATTGGCGGCAAGCAGGCATCAACCAATCAAACCCTTCGTTGAGCAGCTTTTCCTCTGATAGGGTGAGACTGGTGCTCATCTCGAACACCTCAGCCACACCCTCCAGGTATGAGCCAAGGGGCCCCCAGAGGGCAAGTCTGCGAGAGACCTCCGTGGTCTTATTGTAGAACTCCTTGGCTATCTCATTAAAGGAGGAGGCCAGCCAGCTAGCCTGGGCACCAACATCCAGACCCCTCTCCTGGAATAAAGATCACATGATGTCAAATTTCTTGAAAGCAAATTAAATTCAGTAACTTTTTTTCTCCAATTAGTTAACATACCTGGAATAACAACAGCATTGAGAGTTGCCCCCTCCAGACCAGGGTACGGTGTCCAGGGGGGCAGTTAGAGGGCAAGAAGCTCAGCAGCTCACAGGCTCTGCTGGCCACATCCTCCAGCTCCATCTGCCTTGCTACCACCAAAAACAGCAGCAGGAAGTTCATGAGGCCTGCCTCCGACAGTTCCTGCATCTTCTTCGTGGAGAACTTTGAGTAAATCCTGAAAACAGAGAACAAAAAAGAGATGAAAGGATTGTGTTTTTAAAACATGGTACATGAGATGGACTGTTTAAAAAGGGTTACAGTAAGAGAACGAGAGAAAGATCATCTACTGTTCGCAGCATCAATTCATTTGAGGCAATAACATATTTAAATTGTGTTTTGTATTTTTTGTTTTTTTTAAAAGCCAATTTAAATGTTTCTTTACTTCTACTGACCAACTCTTGGGAGGTGATTTGTTCTTCTGAAGCCCCTGACTTTAAATGCTGACTAACTCAACTTTCCACCCCCACCGTGCACCCCACCACCTGCCTCCATCACCCTTCTCAGCTCCAGGGGAGAGGCTTGGCTGCCCTGCCCGGCCTATGTGTGTCTGCCCATGTGTGTGTGTTTGTGTGTGTATATGTGTGTGAGAGAAAGAGACACAGAAAAAAATGAGAGAGAGAGAGAGAGAATAAGAATGGAGAACCACCCAGCACGCTGTTAGATCGTGCGGGCACTGTGGAGAAATGCCTTTAAAGATCATGTTAAATGTCAGAGACACTCAGACACACAGCAGTAGGCGCTTGGTCCCTCTCTCTACAGCCAAACCAATTTACTGCAACACCAGAGAGAGATCAATAAAACCACACACACACACACACGCACACACACGCACGCACACACACACATCCAGCTTGCTGTTTGCTCGCCTGGCAGGAAAACACAGAAGGCTAGAGCCCACCCCTCCTTCCTCCTCTCCTCTCTCCCCCCTCCCCAACCCACCCCCAAACACAGATGCAGCCCACACAGGTGAGTGGAGCTGCTGCTTGGGTCAAAACACAAACAGTGAGCATACCAAGACAAACTCTGAGTAAGAAGTATGACTGATATAAAAAAAGAGTAGAGAAAAAAACGAGAAAGGAACTGAGACAGACCAGGTTAACACTGGAATCAGCTTAGTTACACCCACAGAGGACTATAAAAGGAGAAGGTGGCCAAGCATGTAGTGTGAGGGGAGGGAGATTTAAATAGATGAATGGGTAATATGTAACAGGGATATAAGCAGCGTGCTGGGAGGCAGCAGTTGGGATTTTCTATGTTCTCCCAACCTGTCTGTCTGTTTGTTTATTCCGGACAGCTTTTTTTTCCGGAGGCGAGCAGATGCTCCTCACTCCTGGCGTTGGGAGATCAACATGCTTGCAGTCGATCCCATTAATGCGGTCGTCGCGGGTGTCCCGCAGAGCCCGGCCAGGAGTGGGAACGCTGCCGAAAACGTTGTAGCGATACAGTCGGCACGCCTCATGCCTCCTGAGGGGGGGGTAGTGGTGATAGTTTTGGTGGAGGGAGGTAGGGGAGCGGGGGAGGGAATCTGGACCTGTCCCAGCCTAGTATGGCTGTTGCCAGACTGCCTACCATCCACATCCCCCCTCCCTGCTGCTCCCCCACCACCCAAGCTCCCCTCTCTCTATCCGTGTTGGAAACCAACACAGCTTCGTTAAGGCGAATTAACCGCCACGCTCGTTAGCTAATTAGCCCCCATGTCTGCAGTGCTACTGAGCACATTCCAGACAGAGGGAAGTCATTAGGCGGATTTATCTACGGCTGCCTCTCGCTGGCGCCCAGCCGGCCTGGGATATAGGATGGTCCAGCGCTCGGTTCTGATGTGCTCGTCACGTCAGCTTCTGATCTTTTCTCTCTTCTTTCTTACTTTCCTTCACAAAGACACACACACATACACACACTCCCTCCCTCCCTCCCTCCATCCAACGGCCTCACACACTCTGAAACCATGTCACCGCTATAGGGAGCAGGTGCAGCGTGTGCATCAGTAGGAGGCTCCTTGGCTCTGGTCTGTGCTGAAGAGCAGGTGGTTGACTCCTGAGACACCTGCTCCACTGGGGGGTCTGAGTAAATATCAAAGATGCACTGGGAGACTGTGGTGCACCTGGCACACACACAAACAAGACTGAAATGCATGATAGTGTGCAAACACACATGTTGTTTGTGTATTCATGCAAGTATGCATCTACACAGACACAAATCCAAACAGCCAACTAGACACATCGCACATTAGAAGATCAAGGGGAAAAAGGAATCTTACAAGTCTGATGAGTAATTATTTCTCACATCCACTACTCCATGTTTGCCTCTTAACGCCTACAATACATAATGTATATGGCGATGTGAATGTGAAGGAGTGAGAACTACAAAGCTTCCCAGAATTCTCTCCATCCTTACCTTCCTTTGATCTGTCTCTGTGGGACTCCACCAGCCCTGTCCTGGCCGAGGCACAGGGCCAGCACTCGCAGGAAGATGTGGAAGGAGTTGGCTGAGCGGTAGAGCTGGGTGTGTCCGGGAGAGTAGAGGGGAGAGGGGGAGCAGCAGCTGCGGGCCTGCTCCAACAGAGCCAGGGGCGTCTTGCACAAAGTGCCCAGGCCAGACACCCCGAGCCAGGGCACTGTGAATGAGGTGCTCTGGGGTGGAGGGACAGAACATAATGTCAATGAAGAGGTCATGGTGATAGCGATAGAGGAAAATGTGTTGAAAATGTTGCCTCTACTACTGCATGACCAATTAAAACCTATTTAATTACATGACAAAGAGTCAGAAGTGTGTCAATAAAATACATAAAAATGCAACAAATATGATTCAATTGATAAAAATCTAAGACTCTTTAAGTGCTGCTATTAGAAGAATATTATTAGATAGCAACACGAAAGAAGTGGTGGTTTAATTTATATTACACAAGTGAGGTAAACTGGCTAAATGGTCTGTAGCAGATAAGCTTAAAATGAAACAACATATCAAATTTGAGCAACTTTTCACATCTGTGTTACATTTAACCTCACCAGATTCCTGCTGTAGTAGTCCCAGAGGATGGAGACGGCGGTGGTGCTGGGCCCCCACAGCAGACACAGACTGAGACAGCAGTGCACGTGCGTCCTGACCTGCTCCTCTGCTAGACCTCCCTGTTAACACACAAACACATATGTTGCAGTTTAATTTAATAAACATCTATTTTAATAAAAAAGGAAAGCAACTCTCTTTTGATATGTTTGAATGGTAAAAAATGAATCTGTGAATAGAAACGGACCTTGGGGTTACAAGTTAACTTGAGCAACTCTTCCACAAAAGTCCAGTTATCCTCCAGATGTTTCTGTGGGTGATAGAATCGAATGATGCTTTCACAAACAACTATTAAAAAATGAATATCGGCAAAATGAGTGAAAAGTCACTGTGTTGCCTGCATTCATATTTGAACATGAAAGCATCGTAGCAAAAAGATGTGAAAACGCTTTAATATGTATGCCCAGCTTCATCTTAATGTGTCAATATTGTGATTCTCAGTCTCTTACCTCATTTTGGATTGTGCCATTACGGCTGTACTGTCCTAACATTGCTAACTGAGTGACCAGCCACCATGTGAATCCCAGAGGGTCCTTGCAGTGTTTGGGGAGGCCACTGAACTGCTCTGCTGCAGGCTTCCCTGAAACCAGAGGCCTCAACAACAAGTTCATATAGCTCCAGAAAGACTAGAAGAAGAGAGGGAAATATATATATGGTTAATTTAGTCAGAACAGTCAGTTTTTTTTTGTTTTTTGTGTGTGATTGTGACATGTGTGTATTTGTGTTACCTGTGTGTGTAACACTTTATTCCTGTAGTCCAGGAGGTGCATGATTAGGATCCACAGCTCTTTGGTGCAGGAGCAAAGGTAATGATGGCTGCTGAGAGCCTCTGTAGGCCTCACCTACAAAATGAACGGGGACCATTTAATACCAGAAGCTCCCATGAAGGCGTGACATGAAGATTATATTTTATACTGAATTATTGTTTGATTACATTTTATAGCACTATAATACTGAGGATGCAACATATATGCTGTTTTGGACAACTTTCCATCCTCCAAATAACATAGAAATACCACAGCAACAGCAAGATGTAGTGAGTTGAAGCTAGCCACCCACCTTGCTGTATTTGCCTATGGCCAAACCAGTAAGGTCACACAGCAGACTGCACAGGTGCTCTTCAAACAGACTGGCATCAGTCAGGTTCTCTCCCGTCAGGTTCACAAACTGGTGGGCGTACACCACCTGGCCTGGGCAGGAGAATAGGTGAAATTACTAAAAGCTTATGTCCATGATAATGACTCACTGTGAGCTGAAAGTCCGAAAATGTTGTCCCTTGAACGAGCTGTTAGGTGTCACATAGCAGTCAATGCACAACCATTCAAAGTTCTTTGTATGAAAGAGAGAATTCTGTTATTGTATCTATGCAACAACTCCACATTTTCACTCCCATAATAAGTTTTTAAGTGCTCTAAAGTGCCACTTCAACACAAATTCCAGTACAAAAACTGTAAACTTTAACATAACACAAGCAACATCTCACAAGTAAATATCTTAAATGCTTCATCTCCTATGTGAGCATTCTGTTGCAAAAGCCGAACACATACCTTGCATCTTGTGGCTGAGCAGGTGAAGGATCTCCAAGACGGACCAGTGAGTGTCAAGATGAAGATGTAACAAATGCCAAGAAGGAGGAAAAATCTGTGGGAGAAATAGAAATTGCAGTTCAGTGCCAAAGTAGAAAAAATAATCGTAATATCTTTTAAACTTTTACTAATCAGCTCTGAGTGGGAAGACACGTAGTTAAAAAAATAGTTCATATGAATAATTCTATTACTTTGTGTTGCTGTGGCAAATTCTGCATTAACTACAACTGACATCATTTTGTTCTTCAACCAGTAACTAATATGTAGCCGTACCTTTCCCTGGTTCTGGATAGTGAAGGCACTCTGAATGTTGGCAGGCAGGTCTTTGAGTCGTCCTGTGAGGAGAGTGATGCCAAACAGCTCCTCCAGAAGAGCAGAGGGGAGCTCACCCTCCAACTCCTCATAGGGGTGTGATGGATCTGCATCCAGAGTGCTGGAAGCTTTGAGGTATCTGGACAGAAAAATAAAAACATGCATGTCTAAATAAATAAAAGAGAAAGTGAAAAGGGCACCATTTGTTTATGGTGGGTGTTAAATTTGAAATTATTTATGCATTGGTGTATTTGTTCAGACTTCACTAATTACAAGTAGAACATGCTGAGTGAGTGAGTGAGTGAATGTGAGAGTGTTATAATATAGAATTACCTGTGCAGGAAGACTTTCACATACTGAAGAAAGGAAACACACTGTTGCCTGAGCTCCTCTGCTTCATAGTGGAGGTTGCCTGCTTGACCTAAAACACAGCAGGGTTTTTGTGGGTAGTAGTTATGATTCTGGTGTTAAAAAATACACACTCAAAAATAACTCATTTGTTGAAACAGTTAGCCACAACTGAACCTCAGTAAAGCACACTATTACACCTATGTTCATATTTTATTGTTTTTTAATTGGTTAAAGCAAATTGGTAAACTGTTACCCAGTGAAGCTAGACATGTACTTCAGTGAATTGAAAAAAACACTGAACCTATGAGACTGACAAATGATCCAGGCTGGACTCACTGGGGCTGCCACATGTGATGGGTTCTGCTGTTGCCACAGAGGGTTCGACTGAGCCAGATGGAGGTGCTTTATTTGAAGCCGGATCTCACAATTTCCCAAATTTATGGCAGAATCTGATTAACCGCAGTGGTGCTCCAATCCTGACCTAACAGTCCTCAAGCGGTGGGCTTAACTCCTACTCTATCCCGCTGCTGCCCTTTCTGCTAATCATTAACTTACAAGCCGTATGCGTATTGTCTTCAGCAAGTTCGACATCTCCTCAGGAGACTGTTGCCTTGTGAAAACTAATTTCTCCTGGCTGACATTAAAGCTCACTGGTTAGACCACCTGCTTCTTAACTAAAAAGGTCTGAGATTCAACCCACACTTAAGCCAATGTGATTAAAATGTTCATAATTTGGAGTTGGCTGAGTTTGACACTGGCTGATAAGCATACTGAACCTTTCTTTTCATTTATTTTCCCCTTTGTAGATGAAAATGTGAGCTAAACTTCACTCTCTGAACATGATGTGTTAAAAGCTCAATGCTCTGTTTACACCATCACAACTGTGACTATTTGTACATGAATCTACATGTAAATGAAAATCTGGGGCTCACACATATGGTGTTGTTTATGTATGCAAATAATGGCTTACTGTGTGGACAAAATACTGATATTAAAGACTAAAAGCCTGCCAATTAGCTGGACTGTATAATCAGGCTTACCAAAGTCATGTGAGCCGGACTGTACCAAGGTCTCCAGTCTGTAAATCTTTTGTCTGAAAAATAACAACAAGCAAATAAAATCAGTGACATGCATGTGCATGAGCCACAGCGGACAGTTTTCTTCATCACAGATTAGGCCTACGGAGAAAAAAGCTCTGTCAAGAACTGTACAATAACGAAATTTGTGCAACCATGGAAAATGAACTTAAACTAATTTTAGAAATGTACTTATCTTAAAAGCAAACTTAAGAGGGATTCACATCTTGGCTTACCTGAATAGGCCAAAGAGAAGCTTTGTAGATTCCACCAGTGCCATCTCTGTTACCCACGGAAAGCCAAAGAGCTCCACTGTGTCTGTCTCATACTCTGTAGGGGCCGGATCAAGACGCAACAGCAACCTAAAGATTCATTCATATCAGTGAGACTTCATTTACTACATGTCCCCCCACTAATGACACTCATGCGGCCATCTCATTATAGTGAAGGTGACTGCTACTTCATTTGTTCTGCTCAAAGCATCAAAAACGGACTTTTCAAGAAAAATCAGGATAATGTCCCAGATAATCTGGATAATCTAAAGATGTTTCACCTCTAAGTGGGAAAATATGTTTTTTGTGATTAGGCTGAAGTGACTGTACCGTTTCAGGGAGCCTCTAGCAGTGTATGACTCTACTGACAGTGCTCCAGCTGGATCATCCTTTGTTTCAGAGCAGCAGAAATACGGTGGCTGGGCTGGGGTCGGCTCACACAGGCTGTCTGATGCGAAGGGGGAAACTGGTGGGGTGAGGGACTGGCTGAAGTCGTCTGCCATGCTGTCAGTAGTGATCCCTAGCACCTTTAATGACAAAACACAGTGATGAGAAATAAGATAGTTACTAAAACAGAGCTAGCATGTTGCAGAAGGCACCAAAAGAAGTAAAAAGCATTTACATTTTGTACAGAAGAGAATGACTAGGTAAAAAAAATTGAATATTAGTTGTTACATGATTAAAGTAGAATATTCAATACATATTATAACGTTATACTAGAAGTAATGCTGCAAACGGCAAATCATTACAAACACAAATGCACAAAGTAGCGTTACAGGTCGGAGAGGAATCTTAAGTGTTAAATCAAACAAAAACTGCCATCATTCAGCAGACAATCGAGGTATGTGATAACTCACTTGTGTAAAATCTTTCAATTATTGTTGCCTTGTTTCTAAACTAGCGTTAGTAACGTTAAATGTCCACATGGGTGACATAACAACAAGCCACTTCATTACTGCATTTAAAAGGACACGTGTGTCAAATGACCTGCAGCACAGATGAATACACTTTACAATGTGTGTATTTGCCAGTAAATAAGGCTACATCATTATTATGTTAGCAATAACTAGCTATCGGCGTCTGCTTGTGTTGACTGCAGTTAGCGTTGTAAAAGAGGTAGCAGGATTTCTAACAGGCAAACTAAACACAATAGAGCACGCAGGAGGACAAATATCATTAAAACATTGACAAACCTTGTATTTATGCCTCTGATTCGGTTTAATAATCCGTAGTTTTAAAGCAAAGTAGGAAGACTACACAGCTGTCATGACGCCGTTGTTTGGGTTTTCGGACTCTCCCGCGCGTTGACATTACGCATGCGCCATCTAACCCCGAGCTCTGTGATTGGACGAAAGTTTTTCAGTAGGCGTGGCTCTGTGGACTCCAGCTGCATAAAACAGGAGGTCTCACTACAACTCGGGTTCTTCGTCGGATTCTTTCTTCACAGGTAAAGTATGCTGCCTCTTCGTGTCTGTCCCGCAGTCTGGTGCTCTTTTCAACTCCTTTTAATTCGTAAGACATTTATAAAACAGGCAAGTTATAAATGCCTTCTGTCAACCACTTACACTGTTGACCACTGTTTGCACCCTCATAAGTCTTTAGTCTTTTAATTACAAAGTTTAAAAAAAAAAATGCGTATGTTAACATAGCCTAGGCAGGCTTTATTTTATTATACGTTTTATTCACACCAAAAAGGTATGGCCTATGACACGTATGTAACAATACACCCAACAAACACTGCTCCATAATGGTTTAATTATTAGCATAAACACAGTTAGCATGTATTAATTGCTAGAGAAGCAGCTCCATGACTTTTTTCCACAGACTGGTGTCAACTTCTTGTGTCCTTCAGTCTCACTGCAGGTGTCCCGCCCAAATGAATACAAACTACTGCAGCGTTTTATGTTGAATTTTATCCACGCTAACCCTAATTTCCATATGCAGATCTGTCTCTCCCAACAGTCCCTCTCGCCATCACACCATTTCTTGCATTCTAATGCATTCTCACATCTTTACAAAATCACCCCTCTTCCGCCACACGCCGTGGATGTGCTCGTTTAGTCGACTTACAATTCGTGATTTCTGCACGTTTGTCTTGTCCAGTGAGGATATGCACGATAGATGCGGCGTTTTGCATGCTCTCATTTGCACGTTTTATTACCAGGAGTGAGTGGAGACAATAAAACATGGACGCGTCGGGAGATCTTTTTTTCCTTTACGATACACCGAGCTCCCGTCTGTCTGTGTGAAGGCTCTGTCGCCTGGAAGGGAAAGGTAAATGTTTTTTTTTCCTCCTCTCTCTTCCTAAGCTACAAACCCATTCAGTCCTTTCTATGCACTGTAGTAGACGGAGGGAGTGAGATTTGAACCTGTTTCATCTCCCCCTCCCCTCGCCCTCAGATGAAACGTCGTTTCCAGTCTTTCATGCACAGGGACCTGGCTGGATTTTGTCTATGAACTATCACCACAATACAAGAGGCAATACTTAACTATTGATGACTGAAAACTTCATTCAGATCATTTTCTAGACGCATGTTTTAATCCACCCATCCTTTGTCTGGACCTAGATATGAAAGGCATTGTCTAATAGATGTAAATTATTAATTAAATCATGTTAAGGTAATAACCTGTGTATTGTGACTGCTTCAGCCTCTTCAGGCTTCCAAACAGACTTCATCAATGAGAGAATAATGTCTGCTTCTTAGTGATAACTACGCTGATAGACTACTACAGAGCCAACAACTGTAAACTAAGATAATAGTCACAACTACACAGGTGTTTTCCATTTCTGTCTGCAGCTTGTAGTGAGACAGGGTAGACTTTTTTTTTTTCTCATGAGACATTTAGACTTGGGAAAGTAGAGAAAGCACAGGTGCAACTAATAACATAAATTAGATGTCCTAAGTGATGTCAGTGAGCCAGCATGCATAAAAGATATAAAGTAAAAGATTGCACACTGAAAGCCAATGCAGCTGTTATGAATATCATCAGGTACACCTGTGCTTTTCCTGCTATGACATACCCAAATGTGAAAGGGGCCTTTTTTTCTCCTTTTCTTTTTTTGCTGAGGTCACCAAAAATCTAAAAGGCATCACATCCCAAGCATAGTAAGTGTGACAAAGCTAATAACAGTGAGGAGAATGTCTGTACATTAAATCCACTCAGTCACGTGAGGAGGTGCAATCAGTCCAAATAAGTGAAGACTCCTGTGAAGGTGTACCCATGTCTACAGAGGCTTTAATTGGTCATGATGGAACAAATTTGCCTTTTGTCCCCCATTCCTGAACCACTGTAAGACCAGATGTTATGATGGATTTAGATATAACTTTAGAAATTAGCCAGTGCAATATTATACTTATTGCAGTACAGAAGTATCTATGTATATGTTGGTTTTTTTTAGTTTTTGTTTTTTTGTCAAGTTATTTTGGAAAAAACTAGGCAAACTCTTGCCCATTTATGCACCTTTCAGACATTAAGGGACATTAGCATTCATTTGGAGTCATGTTTCTGGCCACTTCATGAATCCAATATGGTGTTTATCTGTATGTTTTTGTTTTTTGGGGGGAGTTTTTTTGTCTATCTGAGGGAAATATCTGGCTCTTCGGCTTCTATATTCATCAACTTGTCACTAACTTTATTAACTGTTTAGTGCTGAGCAGGTAGCACTTGCCTGTCGTGGCCAAAAACACCTCAGTGAGAGCAGTGAGACTGAAATTGGGAGCCGGAAACCAAAACAATGACCTGAAAGATGCTAAACTGCTCCGTATTTACTGTGGAGTGACCCCCTCCCCCCCAATTATGTGATCTATTGTTAACTTTAAAATATGATTTATATAGTAATAAAAAAATGCAAGTATTGTTATCAAAAAGAAATGAATATCAGAGTTGTTAAAATTGGTGAGGCTGTAGTCAGTTACAGGGGTTACTGGAAGTGCCTTGCTCCAGACACCTCAGCATTGGGGGATGCTTGCCACCATTGCCATTGCTCTGTACAGCAACAGGCCATGATGCCCTCCAAAAGCTAACATATTTCACTGTTGTCAGACATTTAACCTGCAGTATTTAAGTTTGACCTCAAAACAGCTATCTGTACCTTTTGGAGCAATCATCCTGACGTCCTAAAATAATGTTATCCCTATGACAGGTAGTTTGACCTCTGGAAATCCTTACGATACAATTCCACCATTAACACCCCCCCAACCCCCCTCTTTAAGGAGTGTAGTCGGAAGCCTGTAATGACTTTGCATAATGAGTTACATTCTTCTTTTTCATTGGGTCTGGTTTCTAAAAGATCTCCGTATTGTACAGGGGAGAGTGTGCAAGTCCCTTTTATCTCCAGAAAAAAACCCTTGTGGCTACAGTTTGATCAATTAAACTCCTGAAAGCCCCCCTCCCTGCGCCCCCCCCCTTTCATTCCCCTGCCTGAGAGGAATATAAAGTTATCAGTCTTCCCAAGCGATATGAGGACGGAAATAAGTAGTTTGTCTATAAAAATGTCCAGGTACTTTATCAGCGTCCCAGTAGGCCCCGAGGCCCTGACACTGTTCAGTGTGGCTCCCCTGTACTCTCTTTCTTTCTTTCTCCCTCCCTCCCTCCCTCCCTCCATCTCTCTCCCTCCCTGTCTACTTTGTCTCTGCTTGAGGCCCTCTCCTCGCTGGGTGGGTGTACGCTGGCGGCCCCACACCTCAGCGGGATCGACTGAGGCTCGAGCCCCAAGTTAGGTTATCGATTTCAATCAGTGGCTCTGGAGATTGGAGCCAAAAGATGCTCTAGACTTTAAACAGTGGTCAGCTGTACTTGTTTGTTGTTTGTCGGGGGGGGGGGGGGGGGGGCTGCAGGAGGGAGGCACTTTGATTTTGACGTGAAGTCAGATAAACTAACAGAATTGTATACTATATAGAGTGAGAGAGATCTTAATCTTCCAGCTTGGAGTTTTAGTGCATGTTAGTGGGTGTATTTTGGTTTTTATTTTAGTATTTTTTCCAAATAGACACAAATATGAATATTGCGGACAAGAAAGGTTGCGTTTTAACAATGACTATATGTTATGTTCATTAGATTAATCTGTTGATTATTTACTTGATGAATCATTTGTTTCAAAAATGTATTAAAAAATTGACTTGAAGTTGACCTCAACAAGGTACCTTTTTTTTTTTTTTTTTTTTTTTACCACAGGTCCAAAACTGACACATTTCATTCGGTATCATCAACCAATACAACAAAACCAAACCGGAAATAGTCACATTTGAGAATCTTGAACAAGATGACTTTGTACTTTTTAAAATGTTTGCTTAAAACATGACCATCAATTGATGATCTAATAGTTACAGGTCTAATGACTGTAGATGCAGCCGTTTAGTGATTGGAAGCTGTGTGTATGGGCAGTAGACATGAATGTTTAAAAACACATGTACAACAACACTTTATAATTGCTTTACATTTAGAATAAACTGATGTGTACATATTTAAAAGAAAAAACTTGACAGATAAACAGTAAATGTCGATTGCATAATCTGGGGAAAGGAGTGGGAGTTTCAATTAATATGCATCAGCGCCTAACATTGCATCGGGTGTTTTCTCATCGAGTAGACACTGAGAGGAGTGAGGTGACAGCTTTTTGTTCCATCATCATGAGCTGTTCACAGCAAAGTTCAGGCATAAAGACAGACTGATAAAGTTCCTGTTTTGCTTAAAGAGGGAAGTTAGTTCACACAATGAGAGCGCCGCTGTTTTTTTTCTGCTCTCAGAAGCATTTGCATCAAGGCCAGGAGATTAAACGTGTGGGTTGGGAACTGGAGAGAGCGTGTTGTCTCGCTCGGGGCCCCCGATGCCAGAGTACTAGCTTTCATCGCGCTGGGTGAAAGATTTTCTCCTGGACGTTTCACTCTCTATGGCTACAGGTGGGTGGTTCACATGCTGTAGGTGGCAGCCACTGTGGATTTCATGCAAAAGTACAGAGGAGGTGGCTGTGGGCAAATTGTTTCACAATTGCCAATGTTCAATACTCTGCGCTGAGATGCTGAATCCCACACTGCATAAAGTCATTTGTGTAGTTAGATGGCATTTGGAGTGTTATGGTAATAGTAAAATCGTAGGTGTTTTGTGCTTTTCTAATAAAGCTATTTATAATGTTAGTTTTGAGTTCATTTTAAAGAACCAATGAAAAGATGGCATATCCAGCGGGATGCTTAATACTATATCATATCAGTTTACAAAATGATGTCTGACATGTAGAGCTGAAATGATTCATCTAGTGAAAATCAATAAGTTCAGTTATTTTTCGAGTAAAATTTCGTAACAATTGCTTCCAGCTTGTCAACATGTGAGAATTTGATGTTCTTCTTTGTCATACATGATAGGGAACTGAATATCTTTGGTTGTTTTGGACTGGTGGTTGGATAAAAAAAGCTATTTCAACACATGATGTTGGAAATTACAATGAATTTTTTACTTTTTCCAGACGTTTCATAGAAAACGAAAACAACTGGCTCATTAGGAGAATAATCAGCAGGCTAATCAATATTGAAAACAGTTGTTAGTTGCAGCTCTACTGACATGATTTTCTCCACTAAGTGATCAGTCCAAATCTTTTCTTCCCCTGAAAGGCTCCATGTTCAGTGCTGTTGTGCTGGTGTTTGGCTGCCTGCTGCAGAGGAGTCCAGTGACCACAGAGGGGCATCGTGGGACCAACCGCTATGTCTTCTACGCAGTGGAGATGGACGGAGGCACCAAAGCAGCCAGAGCTCTGGCCGAGCAGCACGGCCTGGAGTTTATACAACGGGTGAGTGCATGTTTAAAACCCCTGTTATTACCTCTACCTATGGGCCCACCATTTACATTTTCTAAATCCGGTTACTGAGGGCTTTTTTTTTTTTTTCTTTCAAGAGCTGCCAAAAGTGCTGACTTGTATTTCCTCTTTTAGATGGGACTTTCATCGAATTACAGCAGTGTTTCTAAATATTTCATATCTGATCAAAGAGCAACACATAGACTGAGCTGTCCATACAGAGTGACACGCACATTTAAAAAAAGGCATGCACATACAGTATATACACAGAGATACACATGTGTCTGATCAACCTTAGTTTACACCAGTGAAACTCCTATTTGTGGAGTTGATGTTTGGCTCTTCACCTGTTTGCTCAAATTTTAATCTGTCATGCTGAAATCTTTCCATTCGTCAGAAAGACCAGCTGTGATTTATCCACATCGATACTTTTAAAGGTTACTTTGGTTGTTGAGTCTGCAAAGTGTGTCAGCTCCCTCCAAAATGTTCTCGGCTGCACTGAAAAAAATAAAGGCTCCAAGCGGGTCTCGGTGAGGTGGAGCTCTTTTTTTTTTTGTAAGAATGAGATCAAAGAGGAGGTTCAGGGGGTATGTGAGGTTTTGAAATGAACTTTTTCTGATTCTCTTTTATGAAAGATTCACATTGAGAAAGATTTAAAAGGTAAGAGCTCTTATGAATTGACATCCATTCCTACTGTCCTCTTTTATATTCAGGATTGAAAAATGATTATTTTATTCAACATTGTCTTTTAAATCATAAAGACTTGACTAGCCAAAACAGATTCTTTGGCTTAAATGTACTATTTGATTAAAGACATGTTGCAGCAGGCTTATGGCTACAGAATTTGGGATGGTTAATCACACAGATGCATTAGATTGATAACTAAACGTGCCTGAGCTTCAGTCCACTGAGGGGTATTCATAAAATGCTCCAAGTCAAAAGAAACTAACCAAGTGATTTAAATGTTTAGTTGCAGAATACGGTTGTTTTTCTCTACATAAACTGCTATAGAAAGTTGTACCACATCACACTTACAGCCTCCAACAGACAAGTTGTTGTCCTCACATCAGGCTTTATGTTGCACTTTATTCATTTCAAGTGTATTGCACTTTGTTCTTTGGCAGCAGATATACCCATTGATTTTGCTCACAGCACACCATCAAAAAATGTGATTTGAAGTTACTGATAAGTGATACTGAAGATGTTCGTGTGTGTGTTCGTGTGTGTTGACATTATTGATAAGAGTCAGTGGCGGTTGAGTCTGCTGGCCTGGTGTGGGGCTGTGTGTGCAGCATTGGCTCTGGGGAACAGGGGACACAAGCTCATTTCAACCTTGGCCCTGCTGCTGCTTGCTGCCGCCTGGATCATGAATAAAACATCTCTTTGACCTTTATTAGGAGCGTATTGGACAGTCCAACCCACCGTCTCTGCCCCCCCCCCTCTCTCACATTGTCCCTCATGTATGCACACAAACACCTCTGCCTCGTCCCTCATTGTCTTTTGCTCTTTTTTTTTTATACACCACTGAAAGTCCCTTGATGCAGGGAGCACTTTGCAGTGACCATTCATGTAAACAAAACCAGATGCACTCTCCCCCATATATGTATTTATGCATATACACAGCACTATGAAACATGCTATATTCATGCATAAACACAGTACTATGGAACACAGGCTGTACTTGCAATGTTAGTTTACATTCTGGATTTGCATTTGAGAAGAGCTCAACAATTCCAAAGCATGTTAGAAATGCTGTAGTACGATTGTGTAGTTAGTTGTCCATTGTGTAGGATGTGCAGTTACTGTGTTGTGTGTTAATGTGGTTCCCAGCCCACCAACTCCACATCCCAAGAAGAGCATCAGAAACCCCCACTTTCACACACAACACCCCCCCCTCCCAGGTCCAATCTGCTGACTGGCTCCTTTTACCTGTCTGTCGCCAGAGGCTGATGCTAAATGTCACTGACACTAAATCGCCTTTTGTTAAATCAAACCTATTTTAATTGTGTCACCTGTGATTTGCACCTCGCACGCTGCAAATATCGTATATCAAGAAGAAGCCAGCGCGTCACAATTTGCCATGATACGTTATTTATTTTATTCTTTTTCTTTTGAAAACATTGAAGTGGAATGAAAAGTCTGACAAGCCCAACGCCAGCTCGGGAGGATTGTGATGTCTGCTGGCATTCCAGTGGTAATGCTGCATGAGTGGAATGGGAATCAAATGTCTCCATGCTGGCACTCAACATATCGTTGGTCTCTTTGATTTAGTGTACAGCATCCAGGAAAATGTCATCGCGTCTCTGCGTGGCGCGGGCTTGACATATCCATTTTGCAACTTAAAATACAAAGAAAAACAAAAGCAAAATACCCGAGATGATGTCTTTATACCACACGGACATATTTACAGTGATGCATTGCAGTTGCTTTTTTTCTTTTTTGCAGGTGCTTCTTTTTTTGCTGCAGACACACTGAAGCCTTTCCTGTCAGTCTTTAAACGTGTGATAGAGAGATCGAGGAGATTCCTCCACATTTATCCTTCAGTCGACTTACACTTTGCTCATTTAGAAATGTTTAAAGACGGCTCACAATTTGTCAACATTCTTTTTAAATCAGAGCGCGTATCAGTTCATTCAGAGCAAGATGAGTTGCTATGGGGAAAATGTAGCATGTCCCAATTTGAATAAAGGAAACACTGTAAGTAAACACAACAAACGCAGTGCAGTTTACCCAGTAAGCCCTCGCCGGTAATTATAACGGCGACGTGGCAGTACTGACTCGGATTCAAAGATTACTGTCACACAAAGGTGAGTTTCATCTCCAACCCAGGGCTGTGGTGGTTTAATGCAATCATTAAGAGGCAGGGAGAAACAGATGCTCTGACTAGGCAAATAATGGCAGCCATTACAGGTGCAGGGTTTCACAGACAATGACAAAGAAAAAAAAACCAACAACCTGAACGTGATCTAAAATAGATGATTTTTTTCCGTTTCACTTTATGCCGGCACAGAACAACAGCACAGCGGCTTGATATTACACGCTGATAATAATAATAATAAAAAAAAGAAAGATAGAAAGTCTCAGCTTGCAGGCTTACTTACAATACAGCCGACCTAGTTTTAAGTCACATCACATAATACTGCATTGTTTACAGGTATTATTTCTTGCTTATTTAAGATTTTGCAAATCCGATTAGAGCCAGATTATGTCTATGTGTTGCATTGTCTTTATTTTTTAGCTGAGATCACTGCTTCTTGAATTAAGTGTCTGCATATATGTATGTGTGTGTGTGTGTGTGTGCGTGTGTGTGTGCGTGCAGGGTTTTTGTCTTGAACTCTGACATCAGGAAGTCCCTGGTCTCCAACCAATGGTGAAAGGCCTCCCAGATTCCCCTTCTCTCCAGTGAGGTGGAATACTGCCGGCAGATTACCATATTATTACCATATCATTAGCATAACATTACTGTGGCACAGCTTGGCTCGCTGTCTGCGGACGTGCTATCAGCTCATCGAGAGATTCAATCCCCAATCCGCTCCATGCTAAAACCCCCGCTGCCCTCCCTCCCCCTCCCACCCTCCCTCCGTACACTCGAGGTGTGTTTTCCATCCAAGTAAAGCAGATGTAATTGAGGTAGAGCACTGGATTTACCAGCTAAATGAAATCACACAAACGCTTCACGATCAGCCAGGGCCGCTGTCGTACACATTCAGAGAGCTCCCTCTTTGAAACCTCGTACCGCTGCACCTGATTCAGAATTTCTAATATCCTCTCAGAAATAGCCTCAGTCAGATGCTAAGCTATGTCAAGCCTTACTCTGGCTGGGTCACTCCAGGCTGTTATGTTATGACCGTGTGTGTGTGTGCGCGTGCGTGCGTATGTCTGGTGAAGGAAAAAGGCTGATGTGCCTACATCTTCTCCTTCGCCCTTTCCTCTCCCTTTTCTGTCGAAGGGCACCCAGGGGCACAAAAAAGGGACACCAATCCTCTAATGGTTGGGAGCGAGGGCCCATTCCATTAGTCAAGGGGCCCAGAGTTCACCGCTGCTCCTCAGTACGCGAAGGGAGCGAAATGGAGGCAGGTGTTGGCCGGGGGCAACACAGAGGGCAACGCTGCACAAGCTGCATTCTGGGAAATGCAGAATCCCCCCCCCCCCCCATCTCCGCCCACATCATCTCCTTCTCTGCCCATTTCTGTTTCCTCATGCAAGTGCAGATGCACACACCTTGTGCATATAGTATGCACAGCACATACACACTTTCACAGGATGCACACACACTCACACACACACTTGCACCGACTTCCTATCACCCGCTTTTGTCCCCAATTTCATTCATTCCAGTAAGCTTTTCTCCATTTTCCTTATCTCTTTCTTTCTCTCTCTCAGCCTCACATGCTCATTCACTCACTCATTCACTCACGCCTATCTCCATCTCTTTCATTTTCGCTCTCTCTCTTTGCTTACCGTCCTCCACCACCACCCCCACCATCAACCCCCCCGCCATCACCCCTCCCTCACACCAGCCCCACTCATACCTCACTCTCATTTGTAAATGGAGGAATGTAGAGAGAGAGAAGACTCGACTGTGGAGAAGATGTGGTTTCCCTCCCAGGTGGGGAACTCTGGCGGGAGATGAAGGTAAAGAAGAAGGAGAAGGAGGAAGAAGGGGCTGAGGAGGAGGAGGAGGGTGAGAGCAGAAAGTGTGTTACTACTCCGTCTCTTTCTCTCTCTCTCTCTCTCTCTCTCTGGGCTGAGATGATGTATGGCTGCAAAGGCCACATGTTGGCCGTGTGATGGATTAAAGCACTTTGTAGGAAAATTACTGAGAGCGCCTCAGCACACCCGAGTCTAGCCCTAATAAAACTCTCTTCAATATTGAAATGGAGAAAGAGAGAGAGAAAGAGAGATAAAGAAGATAAAGGAAGATGGACGAAGGCAGAGAGTGGAGGGAGAAGCACACAAACACACTCATACAAAATGCTCTTATGATATGGAAGCATTGAGAAATATTTTAATATTGCATGTTGTCTAGCTTGCTGTTGGATTTTACTACAATGTTTTGTTTAAAATGGGTTTATAAAACAAGCTTAGAGAGAAATAAGTGAAATTAAACCTAGTTTTATGAAGTGGTTCATTATAAGATGTGCAGATGAACTTTAATGTCATTTTTGTCAGTTATTGCTGTTACCCAGTGTATTCTCTACTCCGCTTGTAGTGATTTACATTTCTTACTTGGAATGAGGAGCTAAGCACATTTTTGAATGGTGGTGGTAGACTTGAGTGCATGTTAGTCTTCATTTCCAAATAGCAGATAACCATACAGTATGTACATTTTCATACAAAAGGAGCGTTATGGTCTTCATTTTTCACAGTTAGATTGAGAGTTCTATATATTTTTCTTTTTTTCTGCAGAGGGTGGGTTTTATTTTGGGTGATGGCTAAAGAATGAGCTAAGTGTAGCAACTCCAAAGCAACTTACAGTAGAATATCATTACTTTGTAGTTTGATGTAGACTGTAGTAAACCTGTTTATGTAATACTTCATCTAATACAGTTATTATATAATCATTATTCCCCAGTTCTAATGATGATGGAAAAAAGCACTTTATAACCCCCTCAATATATTTTCAATCAGTGGTATGGTAATAACTGACTAAATTCAGTTATTACATTTATATTACATTTATTTAATGCATTTATATTTCATGTGATTGTAAAATTAATTAAGAATGAGTTACAGCCTTTAATAAGACTATCCTCTGTGTCCATACTGTAGAAGCTTTATCAGAAGTAATTAAAATATGGCATATTAATGAGTTTCACTGAGAGGATACATCTGGTGATATTCTATATGTTTTCTTATGTCAACAAATGACCAAAAGTTACATTGAAAATATCCAACTAGCAAGTATTGTCTGTGTATCTAAATATAGCTTATTCCTCTGTGCCATAGAGTCTGTTGACTGAAAAACTATTTAAAAAACAACACATGAATGAGGTACACTGTTGCACTGGGAGACATGATCCTACATTATAATGCACATGGGCACTGTAGTTTTCTTTGAGTCAGTCCCCTATACCCGGTCCTGCTGCTATAAATACTCAGTAGAGCACCAAATCCGCAGCTGATGATACTCTCCACCAAAAACACCTGTTTAATCCTGTTTAGGTAACATTTGCTGGAAAGAGGGAACAAATGAATGTATTGATCCTGAGGGGAATGTTGGCATCCAGTAGATTATATGACACACACACAAAAATGGCAATACACACAAGACTACAAGAAAAAAAAAAAAAAAAAACAGAGACCTCATAGTCTACAGTGGAGTTCATGCAAATGGAAGGTGATAAACAGTGCATGATAATAATGACTGTAAATAATATGAAATACAAATTGGTGATAAAGAAAGCAGACATTTTTTTATTTTAATGGGATTTGTTGAAAATAAGAAATATGGAATCTAGCCACCCTTTTCCTTTAAGTACTGTTTGAATATGTCTTATTTTTTGCGTCATTGCTGTTATGATACTCACAGAAGTGAATGTTGAAATGTGGGAACACAGCAACATCACTACAACAAAGTCCAGCAGTGCAAGGTCAGTCAGTCAGTCAGGAAGGTTGTAAACAACTTTCCCCTCTCCTTAGTTTGAGGGTTCAGACAGAGTTCAGAAGTCCTGCATTTCCCCCTTTTCTTTCAATACTGTATGTAGGGCTGTATAGAATTTTGTTCTCAACCCTTTTTACTCATTGTTCTTTTTATTTCAGAGCTGTTATCCTTGTGTTTGGAGGATCTGTATGTCGGGTTGTTATGATTGAGGACTTTCTGTAAGATAATGATGTGTCTGTGTGCATGATTTCTTGGTTAGTTTGTATAGCTACATTGTAACACACAGTTGATCATAACAAGTATGGTTAAAAAAGGGGTTTGTATAAAATCTGTATGATCATCTTACTGGTCATGTCTTTTCATAGATAACAGCAATTAACTTTGAGTATGAAAGTGAATGAAGTTGTAATAAATTATAATTGTACCTTAAATTTCTCACTAAATAATAGCTTGTGACATCTCACTCAAAAATTCAGTGTATCAGCCTTCTGTAACCCTTCAATTCCTGTTTTTCTTTCACCTTATGATGGACTGTAGAAGTGACTGTCAACCCCTCATGCCCCCTCCCATCTCCTGCATTTCCTGCCAATACTATAACCAACAAGGCTTAACTGCTCACCCCATTTAGCCCTTAGCATCCCCCTCCATCACCCAGCCCTCCTCCTAACTCTCCCCTCTGCTTCTCCATAGTTGGGGCTGTGGAGGCCGCAGCCCCTGTAGGGCTGTTAGTGTACACACCAGCTGCTGGTTTCTCCATAGGGTGTGCAGCCTCACGTGGCTCTAACACACTGCTTCAATGACTCTTGATGTCTGTGTTTGTTTTTGTTTATCCTTCATGCGTCTCCCTCCCATCTCTCCCTCAATGTCTGTTTCTCTCTCCTCTTTCTGTTTGTGTGTTGGAGGCCGTCTGCGGCAGCGGGGCGTTGAGCTCCTGTGGATGCTTCAGCACTGAGATGACTTAAAAGTCCGACTCTGCTTAACTGCCATCCCAGGCTGCAGTACAAACCAAGGCTGAATGTAATATTTGTATTTAAAGACCACTATGGAGATACTGTATATATTTATTATTGACTAAGGTTGGTGATGGCTTGTAGTTTTTTGGGCTATATGTAGCATTTGTAGTCTTGGTATAAAATCATTTGTAATTGGGATATTGAAATAATTACGGTTATTAACGAGAGAAGGCCACTTATTTACTGTGAGCTTAAAAGATTTACCCATAATGCTGCTGGCTCCTAGCCCAAAAGAGCAGTGGCTATTAGTACCAGGAGAGTGTTAAAAATCTGTTTTTTCACTATGAATGACCTCTTTGAAATCACGCAGTCATTTGATCCATTGTTAATATAAAAATATTGATGAGTGCAACGTTAAGTTTCCTCTTTGTATCTCCCTTGTGTTTCACTGACTGGTTGTTTAGAGGTTCTGGGTTCTCCAGTGCTGTCTCTCATTGAGTGGGTGTGTGGTGACTGAGCTTTTTCATCAAGCCATTGAGATGAATAAAGCTAGCTACCTTATTACTCCCCCATCAACACAGTCTGTGAAAACACACTTTTTAAAAGTATCCTAATAATGCAGCAAATGTTGATATTATTATTTTTTTCAAAATAGCATAATTTCGAGGAAATCAAACACAACCGTGCGCAAAAAAAAAAATGTGTTACACTTTGGTTGACACATTTTCTTTTGTCTTTACTTTTGCCAAAGGAGATTGTATCTCAAGTGATTTTTCAGTTGGTGTTTAGTTAAATTTATTAGCACATATGATGTCAATAAAACTGTATAATTACGCTTTACAATGTTCATGATGGAGTTTAGACTATTTACTCTTTTATTTGACTGTTGAAAAAAATTAGCTACGGAATCAGTTTTGGCTCTGGTAAATTGTCATGGTCATTTGTCCTTAAAGGTGCAGCGTGTAGAATAAATTGGCATCTATGGAATTATAATGTATATATATAATATTCATAATTATGTTTTAAATAGTGTATTATCACCCGAAAATAAGAATCATTGTGTTATGATTAGCTGAGCCGTTTTATATCCAAATAGGGAGCAGGTCCTCTTCCACGGAGCCAGCCATTTTAAACCACCATGTTTCTATAGTAGCCCAGAATGGACAAACCAAACTGGCTCTAGAGAGGGCCAGTGTTTGGCATGTTTCAGGGCTACTGTAAGTTCTCCTACACACTTGGAATAGAAGGGTGAGGGGAGGGGTATTCAGTTGGTTGCAATCTGCAGCTTCACCACTGGATGTCCCTAAATCTTACACACTGGTCCTTTAACTTTGTCATTATATGGAGTAAATTATTATCTCTTGAAGAAAAATCCCTCAGCACAGCAGTACTCGAGTCAGGCAACTGTTCAGGCAAGGATGAGCACTTCTGCCTTCAGCTCCGATATCCAACAATTCTCATAAAAGAAGCTTCAAATCAAGTCATGCTTTTCAAGCTTTTCCAACAAATATGAGTTTATCAGACAAAAGGACACAAAAACATGAAAAATAAACAAGGAATTAAGGAACAAAAGAAAGAACAAGTGGATCGTAATACCTGCAGTTATTGTTGCGCTTGTAGTCCTTTCAATCTGTTTCTTCTTTCAAGTGAGATGTTTTGAATTTTGATGTCTGGCCTTTCAATCATACGCTGTGCAATATGATAATCTGATTTGACACTTAAAGAGGGAGCACAGGTATTTACATAGGAAATCAATGGAAAAACTGGTCAAAAATCCAAAAACAGACATGATGACAGTGTTATAACACTGTTGTGATACTAAAGCCATTGACACCATCGATGCATGTGTTGTCTGTAGTGTAGAAGAGAAAGCAGCAGCAGTTTGACAGTTGTTGTGACACTGTAAGTATAGAGCTGTTCAAGGTTCAGTGTTTATTTTTATTTACTTCAATTAATATCAGGAAAAGACATAAGAGGGAATCCCCATGTATTTTCCAGCCAAATCAGTGCAAAGAATACTAACACAGGAAAAAGCTGTATTTCTCTATTTCCTGTCTAGACTGTATCTCATGGTAATCGATTTATGATTTAGGCATCAACTCAAGCAGTAAGTGCACAAGGTTAAACTGCTTTAGTGCTACTTACATTGTAGCCACCACAGTGAATATTAGACGGTAGCTACTTGTTCCTGAGGCTGTGCACTACATGTTTAAACAAAATAGAAAGCTCACTATGGAATCAGTAAAATTCTGTTATTTAATTGAATAATCTATCTATCAATCTTCTTGTTATCACTCTGACTTCAAACTCACATAATTGCATGTGATTTTTGGTCGGTGGCCAAAATACTCAAGTTGAATATTTAGTCCTTGTGGTAGCTTCTGATCAGTTGTTCCTCCCAGCAGCAGTAGCTTAGTCTGCTTGTACGTTTTGTTTTTAGCTTCCCTAACTGTGTATAGTTTTGAAATAAGACTGTTTTGGTGAAACCTGAGTAAAAATGGATTTGCACATTACCCAGTTTGATCCTATAGTCATCACTAATATACAATATATATGTCTGCTTTATGAACAAACTCAGGCTAATAACAAGTACACTTCATGTTAAACAAAGAAAACCTTATAAATGCCTGGAGATGAAAATCACAATCACCCATCTATTTTAACTGTTGTCTTACTGATTTACAATGAGTCTCAAAATTTGCAAACTTGTGACTCAAATGAAACCTTTATTGCTAATTAAGATTTAAAGTAAAACTACTTGAATATATATACAGAGTTAAGTTTTTAATTATGTAACTAATTACATTTTTATTACAATCTTTTTGGAATTACATTTTTGATTTGTCCATCTTTAACAGGACCAAATTCACAACCTTGGGGCTGCCATATTGGCATATACTGTATGTATCATAATTTAGTACTACCTACAGCAACATGGTCAGGCTCAGATATTATTCTCTGGAAGCTTTGCCGCACTCTTAGCGGCAGTACTGTCATGCTAATCCACTATTCACCAGTGCTCTGGACGAAGGTCATTCATTGGAGAGAGTCAGTTAAGCAATCACAAAAGCTTGAGGAGAGGATTTTGAATAGTCCTTCCTGTCAGCTTATATCTCTGTCTGGAGTCTGAAGGTCTACAGTTGAATGTTGGAATTGTCCTCGATCAGAGAAGAGGGCGAAAGGTCAGGGTGCTGTGCTTCCATATGCACTGTATAAGTGTCATGAATACAATATTAGAAAAACCTTCAAAAGGATTTCAAGTAGTTTGTTTCTTTGCATTTGAACCATAATAAACAAGTATCAGACTTGATAAAAACACAGTTATGTATTTAAGTCTGAAGTACTGATTACAGTTAACAGGATGTTTCACACGCTATTTAACATATGTCAATGACATTTTAAATGAAGTTACTTCATATACCAATGAAGTACAAAGCACCAGCATGTTTACCATTTTCCTGTTACTAGTGTGGTGTGAAACACTCCGTCAGATTGGCCAGATGGATCTTCAGGGTCTGCACAACACTTGCTACTCAAAAATAATGAAAGTATATCAGCAGTCAAAAAACACAATGAATCAGACAGGGTTCAACCAAATTTTAGATTTATTGTGTATTAGGCAGTAAAACAAGTAAGCTGGTCCATGCAGCAGGCACTGACTTCAAAAACTGATAGCACTGTCTTATTGAAATAAGCCCTTCTTCTGAAAAACTGCATTCATGGAGTTACGCCTACTTCTTGGCATCCCACATATTTTCATCACTGTCTTTGACCTTGGACAGTCATCCATTTCTAATCAAATGATGTACCACTTCTTCAAAACTGCAGGTGTTTTCATATCTCTCAGTAGTTAGTATTTGCTTTGTAACCGACATATCAGCATTTAGACGTAGACTAAATATACAGTGTCTGTTTTGAAGCAGTGATCTCTGCACACACGTATCAACTTAAAGATATTTTAGCATCCCTCAGTAGTCAGTGGCTGCTTTGTAAAAGCTGCTTTGTATTTTCACCCTTGACTTGATGTTCCCTTGTACTCAAAGCCAGGTCACAGTGACCTGACTGCCCATCCAACCCTCCTGGGCCTCCACTCTACCCTAAGACTTCAGATTCACTGATATACTGTCCTGACTATAAATACAGAATGATATAAAGTACCTAGCACGGTTTTACAGTAAATGATTATATGTTTTAAATAGAACCAATCAGGTAAAAATATCCCATAGTAGTCGCCACATTGTTGAAGGCAGGTCTTACTCGACATAAACAGCCATAATTCTTGAATCTATTGTGCAGTTGCAATCAAATCGAGATGATTCATGTGCAGTACATATGAACTCTGGAGCTGTGATCCGGCAAAATGTGATGGCATTTTGCTTGTACATGTTACCATGGTAACATCATATCAAGATTTGTACACAATATATAATTTGTAACAGTAAAATAACAGAGGGTTGTACAGCCTTTGCTTTCTGAATGCTGTGTATTCTGAAAACTAATAGTCAATGCTTCTTTTTTATAATGGTAAACATGTTATGTTACAGTCATTCTGTAAACTATCTTGATCATTCAAGTAAGAAATGTGTTGGTAATGGTGAAATTATATTTGTAAATGTTTGTGAAAAATGTTGCCTAGGTTGTCAAAGTAAGGAAAGAAAATCCAATCAAACTTATAAAGATAATTGGAAGAATGGCCACTGGCTACAGAGATGTCTCATTAATGGAAAATGAATAGTTTACTTAATTCTTACACAAGCCATTTGTCCTGTTGAAGCATTTAATCAAGACACATTTCCCCAAACTGCTCCTAATGCATGCTGGGATAGTGTCGCTGTAACCCTTTATAGATATATAAGAGGGAAAAAGGTGATAAAGTAGGAAAAAAGAAGGAATACTCAGATTAATAAGAGTGTTCTATCACCATTTATGTTGACATTTTATGATCTATTGTATTTATAATTTAAATAAAATGAATAAGTTAAATGTTATAAATACACTTGCCTACATTCTATCAAATCGATGTATTCATAGATTTCTTTGGTCACATGTTCGATATCCCTGATGAAGAGGTAAAGTAAAACATAGCTGCGCTTACAAAACCTAACATAGCAGCTAGAGTTTTTGATCAATGAATAATGTTGGATGAACGCTGCCATAAAGTCATGTTACCTCATTATCAGTCTTTGTTCCTTTGTCCAGTAGATGCTGTTTATGGATCCACTAAGTAAAGATCTGCCTCTGACTGCAGCCAGCGAGGACATCCTAATTCATGTCGAGCTTACTTAGTTCATTGTGCAATGATTCAAGCATACAGTATCTATCTGTGTGTTTGTGTGTGTGTTTGAACACTCTCATGATTAGTGTTCTCAGTGACTGGCGGGCTGATGGGGTTGATTTGTCCGACAGTGCTGTGTGTCAGGCAGGCTCAGCGTCCACACTGGAGAACATGAGTGAAGGAGCGGATAATTGATAGTGACAAGGCGCTCCCAGCCTTAATTGCTGCTGGTGAATTAGATTACCTTTTCAAAGTGCCTTCATTAGCAGAGGGAGAGTCATACCAATGGTCCCCTGATTGGCCTCATATTGTTTTGCTGTGAACCTGCTCTGGCAGGGCCCAAAAATGTATGTGTGTGTGTGTTTGTTTTGGTTGCTATGAAATTACTCTCTAATTTCCATGTACAGCTGTAGTTTTACTGTGTACTCATGTGTGTATATTATGGAAACCCGGTGTCAACAATGTCAAGTTGACACAATGACACATTAAGCAGGAAGCAGGTCTCTGTTTTTAGGGGTCACTGGCTGCATTCACAATTTTAAAGGGTCAGTTCAATCACTTTAGAAAAAGAAAAAAACAACATACTGTCTCACTTTAATGATATCTAGCCACATAAATTGTCTTGGTTTTATTTACCTAGGTCTTGAGATATCTGCTGCCACCCCAATAAGTACACAGGGATGATTGGGCTATGCTTTGAACAGCAATGTGTCCTTCCAGAAACAGTGTCCTCCTGGTTACTCTGGATATTCCATAGAATTCATTTCACTGATACTATTTTCTACTGAAAAATGTGTCCCTGCAGTAACAGTTAACAGTGAGATCTGTGCAGTTAGAAACAGGAGACGCACATAAAGAGCTTTATTATGTTTGTAAAACAAGAAAATCTGACTTAACATTTGTCTGAAAACCAGCCAAAGGTGACGATTCTCTGGCAGAGGCAGACTTGGAGGGCAAACTCAAGATTGGGGAAACCAACAAGCATCATTAGGGCCAGTATGCTGTATATCTTAGGTGACAGAGGTAATATATGAATTCAACTGTAATTTATTGGTGTGATCATCACACTGGTGGCCATTGGAATGGCCACAGCTACAGGTTGGGCAACTTGAGGAAATGAGTATCCAGATTAAAAACAGGGACCGTGTTTCTGGAAAGAGATAAAAAATAAAAAGATTCTTACAATGGAAATGTTCAATGCTTTGTGCACCACAACTGAAATCCCATTTACTTCCATTGTACAGGAGTGTAGGAAGAAATCTGAGAGACAAATCTTAAAACCAAATCAAGCAAATAAAAGCTAAACTATCTGCATGGCCCCTGAAAGGTCATGGTGGAAATGTTTTTTAGAATTACTTTTACATTCTCTCTCAAAAGATTTTAATTTTCTTCACTTTTCCTTTTTTTTTTTTTTTTTTGGACCTCTGCTCCATAAAGAATGGCGAAGCCATGTCAGTATGCAACCATTGTGCTGTGTTTAAAGCTAGTTTGCTGGGGCTGTGACTGTGGCTACAGGGGCTACTCTTCACAGCCCTCAAATGTGTTACCAATAGCTTCACCACAGCGCTCAACCAACACAATGCTGCAGCCAAGATTTCAGAAGGAATGTTTTTTTTTGTCTTGTTCCACTATAGTCAGATCAAAGTTTAAGGTTAGTTCATTAGTAGAGAAGTTTTTCAATCGCAGAGAAATTTCTATCACTTGTCTTCCAGCGTAAAAATAAAAACCCTAAAAGCTTACAGAGAGCAAGCAGGGAAAGTATAGAGAAGGTTTATCATTCTGTGCAGAGACTGTTACATGAGCATTTTCCTTCCAAAAAAAAAAAATTCTTCCCAAACCCAAAAGTCCAAAATCTTACCCCCTCTTCATCCCTGGAGCACCAGTCTCAGCTCCAGCCATCCTTCCTCATCCCATTTCCATATCTGTCTCCAGTCACTGCTCCATCACAGCTCCTCACTCCATCCCCCATCCCCCAGTGCCTCCCATCCCAAGAAACCCACTGGCATCCCTGTCTCATGCTTCATCCCTGGCCCAGCCATCCTCTGCAGCCCCCCCGCTGAGTAAAATGGAGTGTGCAGTGTCAGGGGAGTCGCGTGTTCTCAGTTCAGCTCAGCTCAGCCGTACTGCCAGCGTTATAAACTTACTGTGTGATTATTGTCGGAGCGAGACTCCTCCACCCAGGAGGTCTGCGCTGATGGGTACTATGTCACCGGTTACAGCCAGCCATGGAGGGTGGGATGAGAGACCAAGGGAGGGGCGAACAGTAAGGATAGAAACCAGGGTGAAAAAAAGGACACAGAGATGGAAGTGAAATACTGTTGGTAGGGGAGATGGAGAAAAGTAACTGGGATCAAGGGAGAAAAAGGATGGAAAAAGATAGAGGAAGGGAAAAGAATCATCAAACGGGGGAGGGGGGGGGGGGGGAAAGCCAAGCTGAGCAAGGAAAGACTGATGTGTACCTATCACAGCAGACAAAGACAAGGGGAGACACATAGGGAGTGATATAAAGAGGGAGAAGCAGAAGAATAATGTGCCGGGAGAAGAAAGAGAGGCAGCGGGGAAATCAGCAGAGGAGAGAAAAAAGGAGTCAGGGAGGGTGGGTAGAAAAGAAAGGCAAAGAGAGAAATTAGAGTGAAAATTTTCAAGCGAGTGATGTGTGCTGTGATTGTTTTCTTTCTCTCTCTCCCTCTCCCTCTCTCTCTCTCTCTCTCTCTGTGTCGCTCTAAACGGTCGGGATGTGGCCTGTATCTGCCGGCAAGAAGGAACTCAATTTGGGACAATTTACTCGGCAGTCTCAGCCCTGATGCACCTCAGGGACAGAGAATAGAGAGAATGAAAGTGAAGGAAGATAGAATCAGCAAGGCACACACACACACGCGGCGTGTGCCTTGCACACAATTGCCGCCGAGTAGATTTCACTTAGTTAGTTCTAACTCTCTCAGGCGGTCAATACGATTGAGTTTATAAGGCTTGGAAATGAAAAGCCCAGGATAAGGTTAGATAAACTGTGCGCTATTTGATTTTGGCCCACCTCTCCCAGAAAACTCTCACAAGACAGATGGCCGGAGGGGATACGCTGAAATCATGTTGTGCAAAGGGTCATGTGGGTGATTAAGACAGAATACGTTATGCGTTTGACCCTCACTCTGGACATGGAGTGGTCTCTCTGTAATGATTGAAACACTTGCATCTTTTTTTCAGCACCGTCTTACATTCTCATCACACCCCAATCTTTGGAGGCTGAAATATTTTCTAAAAAAGTCTTGGATAAAAGGCGCTTGACTGAACCCATTTAATACCAAACCTTGTTTCCTGTGACCCTTTAGGTCATGAAAGTGACTGTTTCGATATACTGACCACAGTGTTTGTTTCCATGCTGACAGATTGGCAGTCTGGAGGGTCTGTTCACCCTGAGAGACAGCAGGGAGCGCCCTGACAGAGCCTCCTTTGAGAACACACTGGCAACCACAGAAAGGGTAAGTGTTTTTATTCCATTGGTAATTAACCACTCTGCTGAATAAAATTCCGCTCACACGTTAGGATCTAGAGAGGGAATCAAGCTACAGGTTCCCTAAAGGCCAGTTCAAGATTCACAATTAGATGAAAGTGTTTTAGAACGGTGTTAACTGGCCTGTCTCTACTTGGCTCAAGCCAGCTGGTGGTGGCACCTGCGACTCAGCTTGACAAGTCGCCAGTGACTGGTTTTAGAATATAAGGTATGGTAACAGCCAATCAGCTTATAGTAAAAAAATAAAACCAAAATAGTGGACGGAGGAAAGAGAGGATCACCTCATCAGTTTTTACCAGATGAACAGCTGTCTCTGTATGACGCAAACCTTAAAATTTGCAAACTAAAAGTAGCCTACAATCCAACTTCTTGACCCTCTTGTTCAGCAAGTCATTACACGGAGTCGTTGCTATGGAAACAATAGACTGTCTTGTTTTGTCACATTGGTGTAAACCATTGACTATATATAAATATGCAGGTCATGACAGCTGCCCAAATGTGAAACCAAAACATCTTGATTGCCCCCTGGTGGCTGGCTGCTCCCAGAAAGGAGACATTTTGCCTTCACTTTTGCATAGCGACAGGAAGTGGAGACACATCTGTGTTTTTATACAGTCAATGGTGTAAACTGGCAGGTTTTACAACATTGCACACCAGCACATTACAAGTAGTTGCAAGTTTCAACTGGCTTGTTACGAATCTTTGGTCTAAACTGGCCTTAAAGAAGCCACTCTAAGGTTGTTGTTGTTGTGTGTTTTTTTTGGTTGTTGTTGTTTTTTTGGCCTGACTTGCACTGTCTGTGTAACACAGCGGGAAATGGATTTGTAACTACAGCAAATCAGAGCGTTCAGCTACTTAGATGTGACTGTTTGATACATTTAACACGGCTACGTCAAGGTGAATTCACACCCTGGCTTTGCCTCTGATTTTACACAGCATGTATATGCAAATGGAGGTTCATTTGGCTGGCATTGCTGTTTTAATCAGGGTCTAGTGTTGATTAGCGAGAACGAGGAGAAAAAAAAAACATAAACAGAGCATTGTGGTGAGTAATGGCTGAAAGTTGTTTACCTTGCATGTGTTGCTTATGTACCTGTTCCACCCAGTATCACTTTGTGCCCCCTCCCGCGCAACCTTCAACAAGCCGTTCTGCATCACGCTCAGAGCGCACAATGCAGCCTCCTCACCAGGCTTCCGTTGCCTGGGAAACCGTCATCCACGGAGACATCCCATGACAGCACAGGGCGAGGGAGGAGGGACGGGAGGGGTCGATGCTCCGGCCCTGTCCTTTCTCCAGGGTGCTCCAGACCTCTGGCCCTTCCCCAACACACTGGCCCTTCAATATCACACACGCACGCACGCACACACACACACACACACACACACACACACACACACACACACACGCACACACACACACGCACACACTCCAGCAAGAGAAATGGACAGTTAGTAAAAAGGGAGAAGGTTCCAAAGTTTCTGATTCAGAGTTATCATCTGAGTCAGTCTGTGTGTGATTAATTGAAGTAATTTATGCACAATCTCCAATGACTCCATATATGCTTCATGATTTCATTAAACTGTAACTTTAATTACTTTTCTACCATCGTAACTTTATGTGAAAATGAATTTGCACCCCCAAAATTCCCCACATTCTGTAATGAGTCTTAAATTTAATGGATTATACAAATAATGTTTTGGGATAATGAACAATTGCATACTTAGACATTTCCTCACCAGCCACTGTTGTACTCCTGAATGCCTTACCATAGAGGTCTGTTTGTTGGCTATGTTGTTTCATGTGAATACATCTTTCTTTTTAGCACTGAGGCAAGAAGAATGCCACTAACTTGAACCCTAATAGAGAAACCTCCTTTATTTGGGAGATCATGTCTGACTAATAGAATCTGCTGTAATCGCATTTTGTAGGCTAAAAACAGTCAATATTTTTTATAGTTTTACAGATGATGTACTTATGGTGGGCTTATTTGTTGCCAAACACAATTACAGTGTGTTAGCTACAGTAGATGGCAAGCTGCCAGCGCCTGAGCTATACTCCATCCGCCCACCTCTGACCAGGCCTCTTGTCTATAGAAACCTGCGCTGCTCCTCACTTTGCATCACACGCTGTTCTGTGCATCACATGGCAGGTTGGTTATATTACGGTGCTCACTAATTACTGCACCGTGCTAGGTTTAGTAAGTAGCAATGTTAAGACTAAGTCGGTGTTAGTTTAATTCTTGTCAAATTGGCTTCTGGGGCAATAACACTATTAGGAGTTACAATAACATGATAAAACTGCCATCCTGGGATCACACATGAGGTGTTAAGTTTGTTATTTTTTTGAAAGATTTTAATTGTTCACAATGAACGACTCAGTTACTGGTGGAAGCTGTGTCGCTAAACCATTATGAGGCCGTGTTATCATGTTTTAGAGCTATTCCACTCTAGAGCTGGAACTAAACTATGTTTGTTTCATCGTCCTCCATGAAGTTTTCAATTTTTTTAAATGAAAGTGTTGAAAGTTTTCACACCTGTTGAAATCACATTGAAATGATGTCTGTTGAACATCAGGAGAAGTGTCAGCATTATATCCTTTGAAACCAGACTAAAAGGTCAGGAACCTTTCCTCGTCATGATTTTGACATTTTTGTTAGCATAACAATGAAATCCAGCATCCTTCAATTCAGCCCGCCATCAAAATCGCTTTATAAATTGCACCACAAGAGGATGGATGTTCAGATAAAATGCTCTGAAGATAAGGTCAAACAATGTTTTTCCTGGCTGTAAATTGTGCTGGAGTGCTGTTAAAATCCTCTTCACATATTTGAATTGTTAACGGCTTTGTTAGTTTAGTTTCGACGCTAACTTAAAATTCAGTTCAGTGAAGACTGCAAAGACCTCTGTAAAGCATTTCTTATCAACCCCATAGTTTCCCATAATACAGTAATATGCCTTTATTAAAGTTGAATTTATTGTAACATAGGTTAACTGATAAAAACTACTTGTTTAGGTGCAGTTACAGTATAATTATACAATGTCAAAACTGTGTTGATGAGCAATGACAGTCATACTATATATTAGATGGATAAAAAGACAAAAGTGTATTTGTTTTAGGAGAGGCCAAAACCATACCACCAAAGCAATATCTACTCAAACTCCACTTATTCGCCTTTTCTGGAGCTTTTGACTGTATCACACAGTCTGCATCAGAAGGTAAAGTTTTAAGTTTTAAACCTACATAGACACAGTCTTCAAAGTTCTCAGAACAAAGAAAAAGTTTCAACATCTACAGTGCCTTAAAAAAACTGAGCAACCTGTGTTTGATGATGAAGACCATGTGATACAGTTGAGATCTCCAGAGAAAACAGGTACATGGATCTTGTACTTAGATTGTTCTGCCAGTTGCTGTTTTCAAAGTCAAGATCCTTCCACATAGATTCAGTTCTGTCCATGTGATGTGATGTCAACAGTCTGTCCATTCATGTGACATCACCTGCTGGATCGTATTAATGTGCCAAAAATGTACATTACATTCATGTAACAGTAATTGTGAGATACGTAACACACCATGTACCATGGTTGTAACTATACAGTGCTGAGAAATACACTGTAATAATATGATCTAAAATAAGTGAAAATGAATCCTAGAATGTATTTTACAAATGACTCTGTGTTGTCATCTAGGCGTAGTGGGACCATGACAACAGATGATAATGGATATATGTATAAAATATAAAAAAAGACCTACATCAGAGTTGGAGAAAATTATTGTTTAGTTCCTAGAAAGAAAAATACTATAATCATGAATGTGATTGCGTTGGAATGATAAACACAGGCCATACATCAGTGCAATCTGCAGCAGCTGCTATAGCGCCTATCAAACTCTGCTGTAGATACAGCAGTCCATAGGAATGAGGCTCACACACAGAGAACTGGACTATAAAAGCCTATTGTGTACAGTGCACACACACATACATACACACACGATCAAGGTTTGCGGTGGTCTCTCATAGGAGGAGGAGGAGGAGGAGGGTTTGCCACCATGTAATCCTGACCCTCTGTCAGCAAAGCAACAATCAGCTGTTGTATTAACCGCACTACTAATGACATAATTAGCAAGGCTGTGGAAAAACAGCTCTACACAAACATGTGAGGGCTCTAAAACAACACACAGATAAGGCTGCAACACACACATTCACTTTCACACAGCTAACACATATGACGCACAAACATTTTGACCTTAACGGACACAAAGACGCACATTACCTTAACTCATACAAACAGGAATTTAGTAATATTATCTGTGCTTTGATTACTTCAGGCCCCACAACCCTCAATGACTCTCGTCCTAACTGTTGTCCTCACTAGCGTACCTCTTGCAGTTTTCACTCAAACACTCAGACATTTCATGACCGAATTTCGCTTTGACCTTTTACAAAACGTCGACACTAACCCCCCGCCAGCTCCTGACATACACACAGTTCCCTGCTAGTCTACTACACACTTATTACACACACACAAATGCATTGTTCTTGGATTTAACACGGTTTTTCCCCCCTTTTCTTCACATCTGTCTAGTTAATCTAAGCTGCAGCTGTGTGGAGGCTGTGCCTAATTGTTCCTGCCTCTCTAGCCGGCAACAGCGGGGCTCATAGATAGATACAGTCAAAGACATGCAGAACTGATATGAATATCTCATCATAAAAATAAAAAGAAAGGAAATTAAACAAAGTTTTATAAGGAATGAGCTGTTTTTCCCACGGCAGAAGTTGTTATCATCAGAAGCAAGGATCATGTCAATCAGACAATCCAACATGAATCCAATACATTTTGAAAGATGCTTACCCAACCAATGTAGGGTTGAGTTGTAAGGTTTAGCATAAAACAAATACTTAAGTCAGCATAAGAAGTTTAAGATTCATTAAATGTTTTCAATGGTACAGTATCAACCTAATGTCTCACACTGCAAGAAGTGGTGTTTGATCTCCCTGTGTTTGAACATACAGAAGATAGTAAAACTAGCAAAGCAGTTTTTGCTGTTGTCATTTATGAAGTCTACTCAATTGTAAAGGTAACGCATAATACTGAGTGAGCTTGCCTAGGCTGTGTTGGTGGCATGACATGTTTTGCTCTATACAGTATGTGCTGCTATATGCTTACGTTGGGGTCACATTAGTACCAGCGAATAGGCCGCTTTCATGGAGGATAAAGGTGTACATAATAAAATGGATGATGACTTCATTCCATTTAGCTGCTTTGGTTTCAGACTCCTGCTATTGTGCGTGTTGAATCACTGTCACACTGAATAAAACAGAGCCATCAGTCATGATATTAGTAACACCTGCACTTTCCCTACTATGAAAAGTCAAAATGTGTACTGTGAAAAAGACCTAATCTTCCATTCTCCTATGGCAGAATAAACACTTTTTTACTAATCTGCAAGTTAATTGATAATATCTGTTTTGGTGTGTTCTGTGAACTGTGGCACAGTATCCTTTCTCAGCCTGCAATTACGTTAAATAGAATGCTCACCTTTTATGTGTGCACTGAAAATGTGCAAGGCTGTACTCAAAATGTACTCAATCAAGATTAGCACCTTCAAGCCCGTGGTGGTGGCCCCAGGTCAGAGTCATTGACCTGCGGTTATTTCATGTTGTGGTCCATCAAATCATGACCTGCTGTGTACATCATCATTAGATTTTTATTAATTGGTAAAACACAAGGCTACTACAAGACATCTGAAAACATTGTAACCTGACAGACTGCTTAACATGCAATGTTTCTGTTTGTCCCTCATTAGTGTGTTCTGCTTCTGTGGCCTTAGGGTTGACCTGCATTTAGATGTGGGAGTGGACTCTGAACCTTTACCTACCTATTTACCTTTAACCTTTTTAGACTGGTGGCAATAGTAGCCATTCTTGATATAGACAATTCAACATTTATTTTTTTGGGGAAAAGGTTGGACAGCGAAGTTCTGAAGTGTTACAAGGTTCAACCCAACTAATTCGACATTGATCTTTGTGGAAAGGTACAGGAATATACACTGTTACTCTCCTGGAGTCAACCAGGTGTGTCAAAGCAGTGGCTAATTACAAGTCAAGACGTGTTCCCTCTTTTTCTGACGTCAGTTCTGACCTTTTAATCTCTACACACAGACAAACTAATCTACCAAACCATAAAACCTATCAAAAACACTGTTTTATAAAAGAGTTTTGTTAAGGATTTAGTTAGCTCAGAGTTAGCTAATTGCATTGTCTGGTTATCTAGCAAACAATCATTAGTATTTTTAGTGTGTTGATACTTCAGCACTACAGTTTACAGTTACACATTCAGTTTCATTAATGATCTATGTGAATCAAAAACTATGGACACCTGTTTTTTTGTAGCTGCTCACTAAAGAGAAAATTCATTTAAAAGCCTAATCTAGTTGCATTCAGTGTTACTGATTTTTTGTTGAGGTACTGGTAATACTTATACTACTACTTATACTTAAATACAGTATTTTGAATATTAATACTGTGCATTCAATTTTGAACGTGATACACATGGATTTCATACATAGAACAGGTGGCGAGCCAGAAAGCATTATTAAGCTAGTGTTCCCATGCTCAGTTCCATCTTGATCCTACAGATGCTCACTCTCTCTCTCTCTCTCTTTCTCTTTCTGTCTGTGTCTCTCTACCACCCACTCTTCAGTCCACACAGGACAGAAAAAACATTAGAATTTTCCCTCACTGCTGAAGCAATTCTGTGCTTCTTTTTTCTCCCCTTATTTTTCTTTTTTTTTTCTCTCTCTCTCTTTTTGCTATTTTTTTAAAGACTCCAGTCACATCCGCAATCCCGCGGCCCTATAAGGAGCTTTCACGCTTTTTGGTTTGCTTTAGATGTTTAATACCCCCTCTCTTTTGTGTCAGGGAGCCGGAGAGGCGTTAAGAAGCGCTGATAAACCCCACTTAGATCCCTTCCTGGCCCGTCACCCCGGCCTGCCGGGCCGCTTTAGCAGGGAACTGATCTGTGACGGCCTGCCACTCAAACTGAGCACTTCTGAAGGCTGACACAATGGAGTGAGCAACACACCAGAGGGCCCGGGGGTGGGTCGGGAGGGGGAGGAGGGAGAGTTGAGGGAGAGGAGGCCAAGAGGTGCCCTAAAAGAAGGCTAGAGGAGGGGCCAGAGTGTGGGCCAGAGTGTATCTCTGCGTTATCATTCTCCTCTCTTTCAATTTATGCAATTTTTCCTGCCTCCCTTTGCTGCACGCCACTGTAGAGCTCACACTTTCTTTTCTTTTTTTCCTAACATGTCTCGGTGTTAGTTTCACTGTTTATCTTCTGGTCGGTGGTAACACACACACGCGCACACACACACCACTTCTCTTTTCTGTCTCTCTGAGGTTGGGGCTATCAGTCTGCTAGACACAAGAGGTTGAATGAAGAGGCAAAGAGTTTTCGGGTGGGGTGGGAGACCAGATAGGGATCAGCAGACCGTCAGGGTCTGGGTGCTGGCGGGTTGGGCCGTGTGGTGCGTTCACTGCCGCGTGGCATAATGGGTCCAGCCAGCGCCAGGCTCAGGCCGGGGCCGACAGAGCGTCAGGAAGCACAGCGTCCTGATTGACAGGCGGAGGGAGCAGCGAGGTGGGGAGGGGGCATGTGGCCACTACTGCTGCCAACGCCATCACTTTCCCAGGGGGCCGTGGGTGGGTAGCGAAGCCCAAAATGTCAGCGCTGATATCTGTGCAGCTCGGCTCGTATCACACTGCTGCAGCTGCCTGCCATCCACCGCATCCACTCATTCATATAGAGACATGGGAGTATTACACACACACACACACACACACACAGAGGGGTTACACACAAATACACTTCTCACACTCACACTTTTCTTTCTGTTTCCTCGCCACCTTGCTCGATCATTCACTCTTCTGCAAAACCGTACACACAGACATATATTCTAAAAACACATACATCCTAAGTCCCTGTATCTTACTGTCTTTCTTCTCCTCCTCCACACATTCACATTGCATCACTGTCAGCTCTACCTCAGTCGTTCAATCGTGCAAGTGCTCTTTTCTTCCTCACTGTTCGAAAGCGATTTTACAAACAAGTTTATTTTTTATAGTTCTGCAAGTCTTTTAGTACTGATTTAAAACCTTGTTCTCTCTGTATCTATTTCTTTCTCTCTTCCCGTTTAACAATCCTCACTTTTGAAGGGAGGAATGTCAGCTTTTTTTTTTGTATTTGATGCTGAAGTTGCACCATCTTTCTTTGTATTGCAACATATGTTGGGCAGCCATTAAAAGAAACTTTTCTGTTTGGTGATGTCATTTTTCAAAGCATTTACACATGATTTCCTTTTACATTGTGTGCACTGTGTGCTTTTTATCTCTGCTTGTGTATATGTGTGTGTGTGTGTGTGCTGCGTTTATGTCACAGCTGGATGATGAATGCGCTGACAGTGGAAGGGTCAGTGTCATAGACAGTGTGGTCAATTGCCCCTCATCCCCTGAGTCTAACCTTGAGCAACACTCCCTAAAGAGTCTCAATCTGCCATTAAGGCCCACGCCTACACAGACACACACACATTCCCCAGTGAGTGTGTGCCATTAGTAGCTGGCAGGGTCTGGTTTGACAGAGAGCGATTAGCTCCCTATCATGTGTATTGATCACCTTGTCCTGGTTGCTCCTCCAGAGGAGAGGCTGGAGGGATTTTTACAAGGTAGTTGGTTGTGCACACACACACACACACGCGCACACATTCAGTCACATCACTGTTATGTGTGTGTGTGTGTGGTGTTCATGTCTGTTTTATTTTTTATACATGAGAAACCTATACAAATACAATATAAATATCTGTGGTGTTAGATGTGTGTGTGTGTGTGTGTGTGTGTGTGTGTGTATAGGCAGTGTTTCCCTCACAGCTTGTGATATTGATGGGATGTACTGGCATACATTTATGGAAGAGCACTACTGAATTTATATAAAATAGCTAAAGGTAACTACAAAAGTCCATTTTTATGGATAAGTCAGTAAAAAGTAAGCACTTCAAACTTCCTCATTAAAAAATTGGCTAAGAATCAGGAATTAATTTGTATAGGGCAATCATTTTTGTGTGGACAGAAGCACCCCAGTTATTTTACCTTGTTAAACTACATGACATTTGTGATAAGCATTAGTATATTGCATCTCTTCATTGTCTGTGCTATGATTCAGATTTGCAAAAAATATTAGGTATCTTGATTTAGAGCATTTTTTATGGAACAATGACATAGTTGTCAAGTTCCTGGACCTCAGCATTTTTTTTTGTAGCTGCTTCACATCAAAAGCCTTTGAGTGGTAGGAACTGGGCTCCACCAGACTTGCTGTCACTGTGAGACTGTCCTTGTCTCTTTATGTATACAGCTGTGATCATGTGTGTGTATATATATATATATATATATGTTGTATGTGCAGATTTGTAATGATTTAACTGTATAAATAATCATTAATGTATTTATACAGTAATGATAGACAGCATAGAAATTTTAGATTTACATTTGTTTACTTGATCAACAACTGATTACATTCGCTGACCTGTACATACATCATATCCATTTCCTGTGTGAGATCTTCTGTATTTAATACAATACAATGTTCTTAGCTCCAACAGCTTCCCCATCCCCTACCCCAAACCCATCATCTTGGGTAGTTTAGACCAGCTCTTGTTAATTGAGTCTAATTGAAGAACATGAAGGGGGAATAAAGCAAGCAGGCTTTTAGGACATTAAAGACTGCAGCCGCCTCTTAATAGTATTTATTTTCAACCTCTTCCACTCTGATTTAAGTGTAAGAGGACAATAGTGGGCTGACACTGATATGTGTGTGTTTGCGTGTGTGTCTGTGATCTGTTGTTTGATTTACTGCACCCACCTTCACAAGGACCAGCCTCTTATCAGATCAAAGCTGCAAGCAGCGGCCTATGAAAGACATCGGGTGTGTGTATGTGTGTTGTGGAGGACAGAGGTGTAGGTGAGGCGGGGGTGTTTTCGTTGCTTTTAACCCAGGACAATAGGACAGCAAAGGAGAGAGCGAGCGAGTACTCTTTGAACTAATGAAGAGGTAACCTTTTACTCTCCTCTATAAAGATGCCCAACTCTCTCTGTGCTATGGATTTCTGCTCTCTTTTATAGACTGAAATATTTCATTTGCTTTCCTTCTCACTGTTTTGCTTTTATCTGCATAAATCCACAATCCTGGACAAAAAGCCATACAAAGCTAAAATAAGACTTCAGACTTCAGATGGCTGAAGATTATTGAAGCTTTCATACATGAGCATCTATTGGGTGAGGCAAGTTGGGGACACTTCCAACATCAAAGTGAAGTGAATACAAGTTTTTCACTTTTATCATAGCAAAAAGAAGACAACAAACAGAAGTTACACGTATCTAATAGTTGTTAGCTGAGGTATAAAGATTTAGAGATTTGCAAAAGTCATTGTTGTTCTATGTCCTAAAGGTTCCTTACTACTGTGTGATGTTATTTTCAGGTTCTCTGGGTACAGAGGCAGCACAGTCACTATAGAGAAAAACGGGCCCCTGTGATAAGACTGGACCAGAGTACCCTTCACAGTAAGTTTTATTTATTTAATTATTCTCCACTAACCCTTCTTTTTTTCACAGTGTTGTGAGTTTACCCCCCAAAAACTTTAACAAATTAAGTTAAATTAAATGAATGAGTAACCATAAGTTAAAGTTCGGGAAACACCCTTAGTTAACACTTAATGAGTGAAACACTAGTTTTCTTCATCAGGACCATTTGGGTGTGGTTTCAACCATCTTGATTAACAATGGCTCGGGAACACCATCAAACAAACGCACAACTGTCAGCATTATTCAGATGTTGCTAAAAACCTGTCTGGTACACGAAAGTACGCAGCATCACATTTTTCCAACTGAGTCCCTCCCAAACTAGTTAGAAGATATCAGACAATAACACAAATACAAAAAAGTCGGGACCTAAACAAACAATGTTTGCATTAATTTAGGTCTCCATCACTCATAACAGGAATCTGATCAGAAAATTGGTTTTCTAGGCATTTAACTTTGCTGTGGTGATGTAGAGGTGTACTCTGGGTCTGGTTAAAGCTCCAAAAGGCATTGAAGGCATTTGTGTTTTGGTGTTAATTCATATCAAATGAGCAAGGTAGATGATAAAATATATCTTTCATAGTAAAGCTTTTGTTATATTTTTACTTTAACGCTGCTTTTGGCCTGATATTAAGTTACTCCTTAACAGATTTATGCATCAAAATAACTAAGCAATAAGAACGGCCTGATTTTTTTTTTTAACCTGTACTGTTATTTTTCTTGTGAGGACAGGGTAGAATAAAATTTGGCACTTCTGGCTCTAAAATGACATAGAGGTAAAGCCAGAAGTAGGTCGACTAAGGTAGTGGCATAAATGATTATGCCCACACACTAACAGGCAATAGAGGATTTTAATATGCATTCAGGATGTGATTATTTACAGAGAAAAATAAAAGTGAGAAAGACAAACGTGACAAAAATGAAGCTGTAGTGAATAAATTACCATGTATTCACAGCTGTGGGATATTTACAGCTCAAGTGTAACATAACAAATTAGTTAGCAGTGTTAGAAACGCACAGTGTACGTAGAGTAATACCCGAGGAGCTTTCCACCAATTCACCTGTAATATTACCTGGTTTGTAAATTTGTTATGTTTTCTATTTGTAATGTTTTGTTGGATTTGTTGCTACAGATGTAAAATGGCTTTCTGAAAGGACATAAAATAATTACAAATTCCTAATTGTATCTCAGTTATATATATTACCGCTTTTATACTGATGTACATACAACTCATACATATAACATATTTTTGAACTACATGACCATGAACCAATACAAGTGCGGCTGTTTTATGCTTGTTTATATATTTACATAATGCATTTCTGTTCAGTCAGACATGTTACGAAGTTTGGACATGCATAATTACTGTGTGTCTGGTTTGTCACAGACTACATTTGGGGACAAATTTCAGATTCAGGACCAGCTAATTGGGGACAGCTTGTCTAGTTGGGGACAAAAGCCATGTCCCCAATTAGGAAAAAGTTCTATGTATGTGTGTTTGTTCACGAGAGAGAGAGAGAGAGAGAGAGAGACAGAGAGAACATTTGATATGAACTCTTGATATCAAATGCTTCTTACAAGCATTTTGGATTGAAGCTGCCAATATTCAATACTGTGTGCCAGTATTAAATATCTCAAATATGACCATTTTCATGCCAAACACAGTTTTTTGGCAGTGTACAAAAGCTTCATTTTGGGACACAAAACTCTATTAAAACAGAGGATACATTGAGTCATACCACTATTAGTATGATAGGTTTAATAGTAGACAAAATGTACAGTTTGGAACATTTATCAGGGAAAACAAATGTAGAATATAATAACATTTTAGCATTTATCTTGAAATAAACAACCAGCCAACTGCCAGTGCATTCTTAGTGCTGGATAAATGGGGAGGGTTGCGTCAGGAAGTGCATCCAAAGTAAAATGTATGCCAAATCAAATATGCTGTTTTAAAATCAGATTTCCATACTGGATCAGTTGAGGCCTGGTTTACCAATGGCCGCTTTCGGTACTGGTGACCAGAAGGGTGCTGGTAGAAACTATGGTACTATTGGGAGAAGGTAAGGCATCTTAGGAGGCAGTAGGAGTGATGTTGTGAGAATCGGATCTCTGAATGTCAGCACTAAGACTGGTAAAGGTGTAGAGCTGGCTTATATGATGGAGAGAAGGAAGGTTTGAATACTGTGCGTGGAAAAGACCAGGTGGAAGGGAGTAAGGGCCAGGAACCTCGCAGGTGGGTTCAAACCGTTCTACCATAGTGTGGATGTGAGGAGAAATAGGTTAGGGATAATCCTGAAGGAAGAGTATGTCAAGAGTTTGTTGGAGGTAAAGAGTGTTGGACAGAGTGATGGGTATGAAGCTGGAAGTTGAAGGTGTCTTGATTAATGTCAGCACATAAGCCCCACAATTTGGGTGTGAAATGGAAGCGAAAGTATAATTCTGGAGTAAATTGGATGAAGTGGTGAAGAGTGTACCCAGGAAGGAGAGAATGATGATTGGAGCGGACCTCAGTGGGCATCTTGGTGAAGGGAACAGAGGTGATGAGGAGTTGATGGATAGATATGATGTCAAGGAAAGGAATGTGGAATGACAAATGGTGGTGGATTTTTTGAAAAGGATGGAAATGGCTGTGATGAGTATGTATTTCAAGAAGAAGGCGCACAGGGTGACGTATAAGAGTGGAGGAGGTTTGGTAGTGGTGAGGAGAACGTAGCTAGGCAGCATCAGATGGTGGTCTTTAAGATGGTTTTGGAGCTCAAGAAGAGGAAGAGAGTGATGGGCAGAGCCAAGGACCAAATGGTGGTTGTTGAAGAAGAAAGGAAACTTGGCGGTGGAATGAGGAGGTACAGGAAAGTATACAGAGGAAGAGGTTGGCGAAGTGGGATAGCCAGAGAGATGAAATGAGTAGACAGGAGTACAAGAAGATGCAACATAAGGCAAAGCGAGAGAGATGGCAAAGGCTAAGGAAAACACATATGCGAGGGGATGGAAATGTGCCGACTAGTGAGGAGAATGTATTGAGAAGATGGGAGGAATACTATGAGGGGCTGATGAACGAAGAAAATAAGAGCGAGACAGAGAAAGTTGGATGATGTGGGGATAGTGAATCAGAAAGTGTGGTGGATTAGCAAGGATAAAGTGAGGGCAGCTATGAAGAGGGTGAAGAATGGAAAAGCGGTTGGTCCAGATGACATACCTTTGGCGGCATGGAGAGATTAGGAGCGATGGCAGTTGAGTTCTTGATTAGATTGTTTAACACAATCTCAGAAAGTGAAATGGAACGTATACACTTCTCCTGTGAAACGGAGAAGTGTATTGGTACCAATTTTCAAGAATAAGGGTCATGTGCAGATCTGTAGTAACTAGAGAGGTATTACGTTGACTAGCCACAACATGACGTTATAGGAAAGAGCAGTGTAAACTAGGTTAAGTGATGATTAATGAGCAGCAGTATGGTAACATGCCAGGAAAGAGCTCTACGAATATTTCTGCTTTGAGAAAGTTGGAGTATAGAGAAGGTCAGAAAGAGTTGCATTGTGTCTTTGTGGATTTAGAGAAAGCAGGGTACTGAGAGAGGAGTGATATTGTATGAGGGAGTCAAGAGTGGCAGAGAAGTATGAAAGAGTTGTGCAAGATATGTATGAGGGCAGTGTGACAGCAGTGAGGTATGCTGTTGGAGAGACGAATAGGCTCAAGGTGGACGTGGGATTACATCAAGGATCAGCTCTGAGCCCTTTCTTGTTTGCAATATAGTGATGGACAGGTTGACGGACAAGATCAGGCGGGATTCTCCCCAGACTATGATGTTCGCAGATGACATTGTGATCTGCAGTGAGATTAGGGGGCAGGTTGAAGAGAGCCTGGAGAGGTGGAGGTATGCACTGGAGAGAGGAGGAATGAAAGTCAGTAACGAGACATATTGGGAGTGAATGGTAGGGAGGACGGCGGAATGGTGAGAATGCAGAGAGCAGAGGTGGCAAAGTTGGATGAGTGTAAATACTTGGTCAACTGTTCAAAGTAATGAGGAGTGCAGAGGAGAGGTGAAGAAGAGTGTAAGCAGAGTGGATTTGGAGGAGAAAAGTGTAAGGAGTGATCTGTGACAGAAGAGTACCAGCAAGAGTGAAAAGAAAAGATTTACAAAAGGGTAGTAAGTCCAACTACTGTATGTTTTATAGTTTGGACGTGATGTGACACTGATGGAAACATAGGAGGCAGAGCTGGAGGTGGCTGAGTTAAAGATGCTACAATTTTGTTGGAAGTAACAAGGATGGATGGGATTAGGAATGAGTATATTGGAGGGACAGATTTGGTTTGATGGTTTGGATTCAAAGCGAGAGATGCAAGACTAAGGTGGTTTGGACATGTGGTGGAGAGATTCTGGTTATATTGGTAGAAGGATGCTGAGGATGGGGGTGCCAGGCAAAAGGAAAAGAAGAAGGTCAAAGAGCAGGTTTATGGATAGGGTGAGGGACAACATACAGGTGGTTGGAGCAACAGAGGAAGATGCAGAGGACAGGAAGCGATGGAGACGGACCGTGAAATCTCGTATCTCATATAAAAAGGATCTCATTTATTGCTGTGGCGACCTCCAATGGGAGCAGCCGGAAGAAGAGGATGATTTTTAAATGTAAATATTGAACGGTTGCTCATTCGTCATCATTCCTACAGACACTGGTGTATCGCCAGTAAGAAGAAATAAAAAAATGTTAATGTCAGTAATGCTCCACCATATTAATGACCTCATTCATTAACACATTGTATCTTGTTTATCAAATATGCAAACAATGTGTTTCATGTGCAGGTTTTGTTTTTCTGATTTTATTTTTTTAATTTTTTACCTTTGGCCATAGCCTTCCAGTGTTTCCAGTCTTTATTCTAAGCTAAGGAAATTGCCTCCAACAACCCAGGAGAAAATATTATAGGGAATCATATCGAATGTAAGAGAATTGTGTAATTAATATTTTTTTAATTAAATTTGATTCACAGATTTTAAGGCTTGATTGTTTTGCCTCGGTTGTAAGTTACTTTGGATTTAAGCAAATGACAAAATGTAAATATTAATTTGATTGTAACTATTAATTTCTGTCTTTTGCTGTCATTATTAACTGTTTGATTGCTGTCAACATTTGAGTTCTCCATAACGATGAGGGTCTCTTCAGGATGACTTACATTTTGCATCAGGTCTACTGTCCTTCAGATCAGAAGTGTGCTCTGCTCCCTTTCCGGTTCATGTCTCTCTTTTAAAACATTTTTTAATGCACTTTGGGTTCGGGTAGGTGACTCTTGGGTCTGTTTTAGCTTGCTTTCAACATTTTGGGCCAGTGACGACCTTTACATTATAGCTCCAAGCAATGTAACATGCTCATTATTGACAAGACCAATCTTGCAAGTGGTGTAGCGTGTTTGATCCCTTGTGTTTCCAGAGACATACCCAAGTTTGGTTGAACACTGTTGGCACACAGTTTTTTGTCTACTCTATATCTGTTTGTCAAGTGTCGTTGTAACTTACTGGAAACCATAGTGCTCCCAAACAATAAATGAGATCCTTTCAAATGAGATAAGAGACTTCCCACTCTGGTATCATACTGACATCACTCTGTATACGAGTTATACATCCAAGGGGCTAATTTTAGAATTTATGTTTTACACATTTACCTAATTACCTAACTGCATTAGCCTAATGCGTCAGTAATTATTTGGTTCACAGGGAATAGCGAGCCGCAGAAAGTTGCGTGCCAAATGGAATGGTTCAGGACCAATACACGTAACATTTCACCACTAATTAATACTAATTCTTAAAATGAATTATGTACGTTTGTGTGGAATGTTTTATTAGAGTCAGTTCATAAAAAGGGCTCCCCATTAACAACCGGTGATACTACTTAATTTAGCAATAAATACAGTATATAATGAAACAAACTGATTCATATCTGATCAAATGTGAGAAGGAGAAAAAAACTGACAGTGAGATAGAGCGCTGTTGCAGGGGTGAAAAATGTGAAGAAAGTGAGAGAGAACGCGAGGCAGTAAGTGTAACATGTAGTGTATACAGAGAAAGGTGGAGGCCTTGATGAGCTGATAGCACCAAAGACAGTGAGCCAAGCTGTGCCACAGTAATGAGATGCTAATGATATGCTAATGACATGGTAATCTGCCGGCAGTATTCCACCTCACTGGAGAGAAGGGGAATCTGGGAGGCCTTTCACCATTGGTTGGAGACCAGGGACTTCCTGATGTCAGAGTTCAAGACATGAGGAAAAAGAAAACACACATGTACACACACATACACACATGATGGATCTGTGTGCTTGCAGGTTCCCAGAGGAGAGAATCTGCAACTGACAGGCAGCCTGAGGAGAATAAGAGTGACCAGTCCCTCACCTTCAATGACCCGCTCTGGCCCATGCAGTGGGAACTGGTGGGTGTAATAGTGTGTATGCATGTGTGTGTGTGTGTGTTTTTGTGTGTGTTCATCAGGCTTATGTGGAGGTCTCCTCTCTCTCCTCTCAGCTCTTGTCTGCATGGTGAAGGATGTTCCTCTGACAGGCATAAGTCAGGCAGGTTTTCATGTGTGACTGGAGAAAGAGACAGAGGAGGGAGGGAAGAAGGGAGATAATGGAGAGAGGGAGAGAAGAGGGGAGGTAAGGGGGGTTGTCCATGGTGAACTGAGACAGATGTCTGGGATTGATGAGGCTCGGAGCAACATTGACACACAACTGTGATACAACAACAAGACGGGCTCATCCTTTCAGCAGAGTCCTGACATGGTTTGACCAGTATGTGTGTGTGTCAGAGTGAGTGAGTGAGCGAGTGTGTGTGTGTGTGAAGACCAAGTGGAATACAATGCCAGTATGTCTGGGTGTGGAAATGTGGAACTTTTTACAGTAGAATATTGCACAAAACATCAACTTCAATCCAGAGTATTCAGTATCTGCATTTACTGCCTTTTATTCTAGAAAATAATCAGTTGCAACTCAACCAGAATGCTTGATGCACACATCAGCAATTTTCTGCACCTTGGTAGATGTTCCACTCTTTTGTCATTTCTGAGTGATTTTCCAAGTGGTACATCCTTCTAGCAATACCTGTCTTCATATAAAATATATTTGTGACAATAAACTGATGGCTTATATGTGTGTATGATAAAATGGCTAAAACAAAATTCAGTTTAAAAGCATGTTACTATGCTAAGTAGAGCCTCATTTGAAGCATTCAATATTACAGCTGATACGTTATTTTATCCATTGATACCAAAATAATACTGCTTCGGTTGCTTGGTTTGGGAAAATTAAGAGTTAGACCAGTGAATTGGCCAGGCAGATGTATATGTATTCGCACATATTGTTTGTTGGAAATTACAGCACAGTAGTACAGGTACAGTATGTTTGATCTTATTTAGAAACAGTGTTTCTAAATGAAACTTGTATGTGTTTACAAGCTCAAAAATCCAGTATTGTTCAGGCTCTATACTTGAGTATCACTATTGATATCAAACAATACTAACAGTACTTTTTTTCAATATCTACCTCTGAGAAATAAAAATATGTTTTGTTTTTGTTTACAAAACTCGTTTTTTCATAAAACAAATGTTAAGTGTTTAAACACAATCAGTCCAAAATCTTCAAAACTGTGATTTGGTTTAGAAATGGTGTTATTAATAAATAAATAAATAAAGAAGAGTTTGCTTACACAACTGTAAACATTTGATTCCAGCTCTTGGTAATTGACATTTTTCGATACAAGCCGCCAACACATTTGGGTTGCATACCCAGACCTACTAATAAGGGTGCCAAACACTCAATGGTTCCATCTTTACAAAAGTTGGCTGATGGTTGAGTGTTGCATTGTGTGTTTTGTGCATGTTTGAGCCATCTGAGTGTTTTTTAAAGTGTGTAAACTGAACTTATAAAATGATTGTATGCGATTGTCTTCGCATGCAGTTAAATTGTTATGTAAATTGACTGTTTCTGAGCCATACAAAACGGTCACAAGCTTCAGTTGTTCTTGGCTAGATGATAGTCTACAGTGTAAGTAGCTATATTTATAATAAATATGTTATATGCTAAGAATCCTGAATTTGGCTCCAAAGTGCACACACATATACACACATCTATAGATAGACACACATTTAGCAAGGCTGCTGGACTCAGCCAATCGACTCAGAGGTTGTTCTTGACTGACGCACAAGGGTGTAATCTGACAGAGCCGGGAGGAAGGGAGGCGGGGTCTGAGATTCACCACAGCAGCCAGACAACAGATTGATTGACACCTCAGTTCTTGGGGCAAGACAGAGGGGTGAGAGTCAGGACGTGGGCGGAGGGTAGTAGAGACAGAGATGGAGAAACAGAGGTGGGGAGATGAGGACAATATGAAGCAGAAATGAAAGAAAAATATAACACTCCTTTTTATGCAAGTGTGTGTTTAGCAAACAGTCAGTGCTAGAAATGTTATCGATGGGATTGTTTATCAGAGTGTGATGCAAGAAAATCTTCAAAAGACATCAAATAGATCATGCAATATTACTATAACTAACGAAGCTATAACTTGGATTAAATCAACTGAACAAATCAAATATGACCATCAATTACTCCATATTTAAGAAAAATGTAAAGCATCACCAGAGGTGATTCACTCGCTCTCTCTCTCTCTCTCATTCTCTTTCTCTCTTGTTCTCTCTCTCTTTCTCCTCTCCTGCTCTCGTTCTGTTGTGTTTAATCAGCCTCTGGTGGACGTGGTATTGATTGAGGGTCAGTAATCTGCTCAGGGTTGGTAGCCTGCCAGGACCAGACGTGTATGTGTGGTCCAGGTATTCCTCATGTTGTGGGAACATAAATCTGTTTACACAGTCATGTTGTTGGGATTCACCTACCTTATATGGACAAAAGGCACGTCCCTTAACGTAAATCATTAAGGATGAAGACTTGGATTAAAGTTCAAATAATGTTAAGGTTAGGCTAATGGTTAAGGTTAGGCATGTGGTGGTTATGGGTAGGATAAGTCTCCAGGAAATGAATGTAAGTCAGTGTAGTGTGTGTGTGTGTGTGTGTGTGTGTGTGTGTGTGTGTGTGTGTGTGTGTGTGTGTGTGTGTGTGTGTGTGTGTGTGTGTGTGTGTGTGTGTGTGTGTGTGTGTGTGTGTGTGTGTGTGTGTGTGTGTGTGTGTGTGTGTGTGTGTGTGTTAAGCCTGTGTTGTCGGCTTTCACTTCATGACTGTGTGTGTGAAGTGAGTCAGCATTCAAGATGCCTCTCTGTGGGCTTATATCAAAGTTCACAAAGGTGTGGTTTTTTTTGCGTATGTGTGTCAGTGTACCCTGTAACAGCGTGTGTGTGTGTGTGTGTGCGTGCATACTCCTCAGGGCTTGTGCTCATGCTCTGTTGGACATTAGCTTGCTAGCCTCCATTCATCTGCTTTATTCTCACCCACTACAAAGCAGTGCTGCTCCCCAGATGCAATCCCCAAAACACACAAGCACATGCGCAGAAACACACACACACACACACACACACACACACACACAAAACCCCCTACTGAGCAATTTTTTCCCCCATTGTGCTCTTTCTTCCTCTTTTTCTCTCTCTCTTCATCATGATAACAACAAGAGTTGAAGCCTCTCGAAACACTCACTTTGAATATCAAATTGTGTGTGTGTGTGTGTGTGTGTGTGTGTGTGTGTGTGTGTGTGTGTGTGTGTGTGTGTGTGTGTGTGTGTGTGTGTGTGTGTGTGTGTGTGTGTGTGTGTGTGACAGTTTGTTTGTTCACTTCCTTTATGGTGTGTGTTAAGTATGTGTGTGCAGCTGTTTTGTTGTTTTATAAGTGTATAGTTTGCGTCCATGTGCAACGTGTTTTTGTGATCAAGTGAATGTATGTAGTCTGTGGGGCCACTCAGGCTCTTGGGAGCTCCACTGCCTCGCCATGCTGGTGTCATTTTGTGTGTATGTGTGTTTATGTGGGTGGATTTGTGGTTTGAGGTGCGAGGATGAAAGATCTGTCTCTGTGACTCGTCCATGAACTCTCTTAGCCCGCTGTGGGCAGTCTAAAAACGAAAACTGTGTCTGGGTACACTCAGATACAAACACACCACCTAATAACTGTTTCCATTCATACATTACATATTAGGTACTCATTTGTATGCCCCCAGTTTGGAGAATCAAGCAGGAATACTGGCACAAAAACTAAATAATGCACTGCTGTGGACAAGGACAGCAGTAAAATGTATTTTAGCCATCTAAAAATGTCCACCTTTAAAAATCCATCAATTTAAGTGCACAATATATTTAGAATATTTTCACCACCCTTTTCTTTGACCCTACATTTTCTCAATCATAGAACTTTCATGAACTTTTAGAACTCTATTATGCTGAAGATCAGCTGTTTGGGTCAGAAAGTGCTGCTGCAGGATCAGTAAGGTGAGTATTTACACTACAAAAGATATGTGGTCAAACCAGACCACCTATAGGCAAGTAGTTTGGGTGACTAGATCACAATGCATCCTAGTGGTCATTTACACTTGTATTTAGTGCTGCCCGCTTGTGATCCGATCAATTTTAAGACCAAGTATAAACCAGGTCAAAATGTACAAAAAGGTGCCAATTCAATAGAGGTCTTGAAATGACTGTTTTACTGAGCTGTGCATTTGTGTATTTCTCATTGTGGTCGTCATTTTCAAGTTGTGCGTGTGTGTGTGTTTAGTTTGCACAGGGCCAGTACAACTCCAGTGGGCTCGATCTAAACGTGATGCCGGTTTGGAGAAACAACATCACCGGTAATGGAGTGGTGGTCACCATCATTGATGACGGTGAGTCCTTTACTGTAATACACCCACACCCACACACCAACACACACACACACACACACACACACACACACACACACACACACACACACACACACACACACACACACACACACACACACACTAATTTCCAGATCGATTAGATCTTTTTAAATAGTTACACAAGCACATTCTGGTTATTAAATAGATTGATTATCCAAATGTGGCAGCCAGAATAAGAACATTGTGACATATTAGATTATTCATATTTATATAGCTGGATTATTTAGGTTCTCTCTGGGTGTGTACTCGCTACAAGTTCCATTTGAACACTACATTTCTCTGTTAAATACAATAACACCAGTAGCAAACATCTATAATATGTGGAAAATACATTTATTTTGGAAATCGTTCGCAACAGGCTCCAGTGTGTGTTTGCTATTAAAAAAAAAAAAAAAAAAAAAAAAAAAAGTCTCTATTGGTGAAAGCTTGTCTGGTTTGGTGTGATGAAGCTGAACTCTGGGGGTGAATGATTTATGTTAGTGCCCCCCCTCACCTCCACCACCAGCACCACCGTCATCTTCGTCTCAGTCACGCCACAATGAGAATTCATTTCTCTCTGATTGCTGGGATATCTGGCAACAAGGGAAATGAGAGAGCGGCATCTTATGGGCTCATTCATCAAGAACTAATTGAAGCCTCACTAGTCTCAAATGCTGATAGAGCTGGAGTAGTGTTGGAGTGTGCTATTTTGTTTGTGTGTACTAAAGTGTTTATGTGACACTTTTTTTTTTTCTGACTCTGCAGTATGTGAGTTGAAGTGGACTTTGAGAAAATGTCCTATCAAAGTGTCATTATTCTTAAGAAATCGCCCATTTGTGTGTGTGTATGTGTGTGTGTGTTTCATCCATGCAAGCGTGTGTGTTCTGTTTTTTTAATGAAATGAAAGATGCTGCTGCTGTTATGGTGAGCTGCTGTGGTGTGGACAGAAGACCCTCTCCATCCTCTGCATACAGACAGAGCGTGTGTGTTGGTGTGTATATGTGTGGGTGTGGGTGTGTGTATGTGTGGGTGGCGAGGGGTGGATGCAGAATGAGCAAGCATGCGAGGGAGAAAGAGAAAGAAATTAAATAGAGGAAGGATATAGAGGGAAATGTCAGGAGAAAGCAAGAGCAAAAAGGATTCGGAGAGGGGGCGAGCGTGTGTGTGTGTATGTGTGTATGTGTGTGTGTGAATGAGACAGAGAGTATTAGACTTGCACCACTGAATCTCCTCTCCTCTGAGGCTATTGTACTCTGCTCCACCTCTCTGTATTGATTCCACCGGGCAAGAGCTCCCTCACTCTTTCTCCTTCTCTCTCTCCGTTTCTTTCTTTTTCTCTTTCTCCCATTTTCTTGGTCTTTTTCCTCTTCGTTTTTTTCTTCTTCTTTTTTTTCCCTGTTCCCTCTTTGTTAACTAGGAGGTGACTTCTTCCCCTGGCCACCCTTCATTTTCTTTTTCTTCCCTATCCCTCCTTTTTTATTTATTTATTTATTTTTTTTTAAATATTCCCTCCATCTCTTCCCTCCCTCCCTTCTCGGACAGTCTGCCTCTCACAGCTGAAGGATCATATACACGCTCACCTTTGGCCACCTTTCAGTCGATGCCTATTGATTTTAATATCACAATGAAATAAATTATTTTTCTTTTTGAGTGAAAGCGCCTCCACCTCCACCTCCACCTCCTCCTCCTCTATCCCCATCCTTCAATTCAATCCCTCTGTTTTAGATGTAATGTAATTGGCATCTGAGCCCAGTCCTCTGCTAGCGTTGAATCACATTCACTCTGCCACCTTCAATTTGTGTGCCCGTGTGTGGGTTTGCTTGTGACTCCACTGTGTCAGACTGTTCTCTCATATTTGCATTAGCTTTCTGTCATGGCTACACATAATGGACCGGACTTCCAGCGCGTCCCTAGAAAACCAGAACCCTTGCAGCAGTGGACATCAACATAAAGAGCCTGTTTTCTGCTGATTATGACCAGCGTGTGGGTTAAAGATGTAGATTAAACGGTGAAATGGCATCAAGCCCTCACCCTTCTTCTGCCGCGACAGCCCTAACAGTGTCCCTGTCACCCTGTTATCAACACTGACCTCCATCCCTTCTAGCCTGATGGCACAATATGCACTCTCACATCGACTGGCATTTTTACCTTTGTTATTACATGTCATCAACGCACAGAAAGACACACACGCTTGACTTGGTAGATGGATGTATGGAGGAAAAAAGAGACATCAATTTGAGCAATCCCATCTTCTCTCTGCCTCTCTTTACTACACCCTGCAGCAGACAGAGACGTTACACCGTTTCTTCTTTTCCTGTCACGAGTTAGTTGAAGACGGTGGGATTTTATAGTTGCACCTTTAAAAGCAGCCCACTGAGGGAATAATGCGAGCCCCGTATAGATGCACAGCTCTATTTATGTTGTCGTATTTGTCTGTTGATGTAGGAGGTGTGATAAACATTTTATGGCTGATTATGAAGGCTTACGTAGCTGCTCTAAGAGGCAGAGCTTTGGTGTACAGCCCCAGCTGATTGACTTAATGAAGTGTGTCCGTACAGTATGAAAAGCATTTACTCTACTGTCTGCTCATGTTGTGTGTCAGCCCAAAAAAAAAAAGTCAATTTAGATAATGGAATTTTTACTTTACCGTGTATGTTAAATTGTTTTTTTTTTTTTACTTTGGTGTCGTCATATTTGGTCTATACCAGGGCTGTAACAAATTCAAATTGCTTCTTTAATTAACCAACTGTCCATCACCCAAAAATATTCACTTTACTATCATACTGTACATGACAGAAAAGCATCACATCCTCACATCTGAGAGTCAGGAACTGGCAAATGTGTGTCACCCTTGCTTGAAAAATGATGAATCTATCATAAGAATAATATCAGTCGACCGATTGTTGCAGCTCTTTACCTCAGAAACTGTCATCTGAAGACTTTCACAACAACACCTTTCATTCAGTATCCAAAGTGTTAGTCATTCATAAAACCTACTCACTATATTTTACAGTGATTTTGCAACATCTGCTGTTGTGTAACTTATTGATTTTTTTTATTTTTTATAAAACAGCATAAATGCTCCACTGCTGCTAAAAGAATTGATCCAAATGTTTTATAGAAAAAGTGGCTTTTATAATATTGAAACAAGTTGTATACCAGTGATCTGCAAGCCTGGTTGTATTAACTTGACCACATACACTACCAATACATACGTTGTCTCCTCTATCACTTAGTATATGAGTGCACACTATGTTTTCCCAGATGCACATAAACAACACAAGCCATCATTTCTCAAATAGTTAAGCATTTGAAAAAAAAACAATAAAAACCCCAAGCCGTTGGACACACAGGGCAGGCTGATGTTGAACTACTCCTTAGCACAAAATAATAAGAGCGATTACATGATTATCTTTCACCAAGCTACGAAGTCCTTGGAAAGTAGCCAAACAAAGTAGGTCGCTAAGCAACACAAAAGTACCTCTGAGTATAATTTTTGGTTATTAAACAAATATTTAATTTTGCAATGACAGTACTCAGCTGTAATTATCCTGTTTATATTTTACAAAGCTGTATTTAACTCTTCTTGGAAGTGCTGTTTTCTGGCTTTCGCACTTAATTTTGTGTATTTTATCTTAGTACATCTTAATTTCAATCTGCTTTTCAACACAAAAGGTTGGTAACTGTGTAATAAGATAAACCTCGTCTTAACAATGTATATCTCTCTATTAGTATATAAATACTTGAATTTGTATGCTCATGGCGTCTATGTATTTGTGCATTAAGGCAGGCTCTTGGCTTAAGTCCAAAGAGTGTCAGAAGTCTGCGTGTGTGTGTGTGTGTGTGTGTGTGTGTGTGTGTGTGAGGCTGCTTGGTAGAAATGACACTGGCCGGCTATGTAAAAGTGTGTCTGACAGGGGGAGCGACAGAGTCAGCGCTTTTTTTCTCTCCCTCCTCACCCCCCGCTGTTCAATCCATCCAGCTGCTGTCACCACAGGGGAGCAGACAATCTATCAAGGCATCGGGATGCATTCTCCTCACCTGCGCCGTGCCTTTAATGAACAGCCAACATGATCCCGGCTGACAAGCAGGAAATGGATGTAATAAAGATTGTTTCTGCATGCTCTTTGCATCCTTGATAAATCACCTTGCTGTGCAACAGATACGGGAGCCACATGGAAATTTGATTTCACACGGCAAGGGGGAGGAAGAAGAGAGCAGTGGGGGAAAAAAAGAGAGCTGCTAGTGGCAGGGTCACTCTATTTTATTCCCCTTTTTTCTCCAGCAGAGCGGTGGAGCAAGGTGTGTGTGTGTGGGTTGAGTGTAGGGACTGGTTTTTTTGTTGTTTTTTTTACTCCTTTTTTGGCATGGGCTCTTACTTATCCCACCAACGCTCTGTTAAACCTGGAAACATGCGTTTGTGCGTGTAACTCTATAAACAATAACAGACAGTGTGTGCAATCATTCACATAGATGTCCATCTTCAGACTTGGATGTAATGTTACTGTGTGCAGTAGGGGGCAGGGCCACATTTACCAAAACCAGAATACACAAGAGAGGAAGAAAAATCTGGGGATGGAAACCTATTTTTATGGAACTGGAAAAACAAAACAAGATAAAGGTCCCCAGTGTACAATAGTGTTTGATGCACAGGACAACAGATGTGCACACTATGTGAAGTTTGGAAGTGTGCACAAGGGTCTTCTGGAAGCATCTACAAGCTGCTATTACCCAGAAACCTCTTCTATGCACTCCTATGTTTACAAGTGTGCTTGTAGAAGTGCGTGTTCACCTGTCCACTTAAACAATATTACAACCCCCCGCTAACCCTGCAACCTGCTGATACACTGTAAATGCTCAGACACACAAGTACCCTTCCAACTCATTTCTATACTAAATCACTTATGTGTAATTTTCCTTCCACTTGAGATAACTGATTTTTAATTTATTTTATTTTATTTTATTTTGGCTACTTCACAGCAGTGGAAACAAACTGTAAATACAACACTGACATATTATTACTTTTTGAATTGATGTGTCCAACTTGTTAGGCAGCAGTTGCACACATCCAATCAATACGGGGTAAGATTGGGTCAATATTCAGTCTTTTTTTTAGTGCTGATTTTGTGTTAGACCAACTGCTGAGGATAATATCTGGCTCTTTAGCTGCTAAATGCTCCACTACGTTCATCAGCTCATTGCTAACACTGTCTGCCATTGGGTGCTGGCCAGGCAGCATCTGTTTTTAGAGCTTTGTATCTGAAATTAGTGGCAAGATTATATGAGAGCAGTGAGAGTCAACCAAGGCTGAAGTTGGAAAATCAAACAATGATCTGAAAATACCTAGAAATATCGATTTTGCGTTAATCTTCTTAAAACAAAAGCTAAAAATCTGCCACTACAGTAAGAATATTTCAGGTTGTTTCTAATACAAATAAAATCATTACATTTGAATTATAGTGAAACAATCTCCCTTATTCCTTCTTAATCAATACACTCCTTAAAATTTCTTGAAACAAGATCATTTCCTATAGAAACATGTTGAAATATCCTCACTGCACTCGCTGATAATTCATACTTGTTTTAAGAAAATAAGGTTTTTAAGGCTCAATTCTGAGCAAATGCCTCAATAAGATGGAGAGCTCATTTTTACCACATACTCCCATATGACCAAACAACACATCACATCCGCAGCCATTCGCCCCGCTTCCCCAAACCACTGTAGCAGTGCTCTATTGTAGAGCACAGGGAGAGTGAGAGAAATGAGGGGGGCGAAGAAAAGAGAATAATGATTAGAGCTGGGGAGAAATAATAGTGGGAGAGCAGGACAAATACATGGGGAATGGAATATAGGAGAATAAAGGGAGAGCGAGATTGAGATAGGGAGAGGACGGGAGAGGGAAGGGTGAGATAGGGAGGGAGGGAGGGGAGGGGGGGGGATGCAGATATGGGGGTGGGTTGGTAATTTATGATTTAATCTAATGCAGTCTGGACCTGCTGTAAGTCACACAGACCTCAGCTGGGAAAGCGAGGGAGGGAGAGATGGAGAAATCGAGAGAGAGACATTAACCTTTCCTTGAAGTGAGTGTGGAGCTGTTTTATCTGACCACCATCCACCCCTGTAAACCTTTTCTCCTCTCCACCTCTCCTTCCCCCCGACTCCACCTACTCCTCCCCGAGGCTGCGTTTCCCAAACACGTTACATAATGAAAATTTGCTTTGTTTCCACTCAGTCAAACTAAGAGACTAAACTAAATCCCAAAGTCAGATGATGGTGATTTTTGCTACTTTGTATCACAGATTGATAGAAAATTTGAGTGACTGGAGCTCTGCTTTTTCTCATGTGTTGCTGTAAACACCTGATGCTGGGTATATCTTTTGCACAGAAAGTGATGCCTACATGTCTGCCTACACTTCTGATGTGTTTCTGTTTGGAGCAGCGGAAGACTAGAGTAGAAAAAGAAACTCAAACTTCAACAAACCCAAGGAAAGAGCTGTCACAAACCCGCCCACACAGCTTGACTGACTAGTGATTGCTGGGAAGTACAGAGAAGAGTAAAGGCAGCAAAGATCGAGACAAACTCAATAACAAAATCAGAATTTCATGGATTAGCCCTTAAAAATGAACAAAAACAATATTTTATATCAGTAAACATGTGTGTATTTCACATATCCATCCTGTACTTCAGTAGGAGGTAAACAGTCAATGTGCAACATAAGCTGCATCAGGAATCAGTTGTTGCCACTGGCATGGCCACCGGCATTTTAGGCTGACTTTGAATGATTCTCTCTGACCACATATGCATCACATAGATATATAACTTTTTTAACAAAAAACATTAGTTTATGTATCTGCAAAGGGAGGCAATTATTGGTGTGTGAATATAAGTGGACACACGAGGGAGCCTCTTAAATATGCTGCGTCTGAGTGATATATCACAAATAATCAGTGTCATCAATAGCAGCAGCTGCTACGGGCATTGCTGCTGGCGTTGTAGACTCTTTCAAAAATGACTTCTTGAAAAATATATGATCTCTGTAGCGGTGTCTTTGATCATAAGCAATGTCCACATTGAAGCGATGCAGTGATGAGTAAACTATAACGTGCAGCCACCGATCAACCATCAGTATAAACACAACATTTCTATTTATGGACAGACATATGTATTGATGTTGTATTCCCTTAACAGATCCAATCCTTAAAATGTTTGCCTTTTTAATCCATGAACAATAACATCACACTTACATGAGGCCAATGTGTACAATTTTTATGTCTAGTCCAATAAATTGAATTTACAGCACTGTGCAAAAAGTTTTAGGCACTTTTAGATTCTTAGCCATACCATCAGGGAGGCGTCTGATCAATCTCCAATTGCAGCGTGACAACGAGCCCAAACCTCCAGCTAGAGCCTTAAAGAACTATCTTAATCGACAAGAAGAACAAGGAGTCCTGCAACAGATGGTTTGGCCCCCACAGGGCTCTCATCTCAGCATCATGGAGTCAGTCTGGGATTACAGGATTACATGAAGAAGAAGCAGCTGAGACACAGAAATCCACCCAAGAACTGTGGCAACTTCTCCATGATGCAGGAGAACTGTGTGCAGATGTAAGGAGAACTGCTGCTGCTTTAAAGGCAAAGTAAGAACAAATATTGATCTCATTTAAGTTTCTTCTCTTTACTGACCTTTGAAGTTCATTGATCATAGCATTATTTTTGAAAGCATCCTCACTTTACTTTTAGTGCCTAAAACTTTACTGTATTTATAGCAAAAAACAAATTCATTGTCAGGGCATTGCCATTTCTACATCATATCACTGTCTATCATTATATGAAAGATAATGAAAAGCTGGATTTTTGTATGGTAAGGTAAATATAGTTTACAGTCCATGTCTACCTGTTTGGACCGTTGCAACACTAGATGGATATTTTTTTTTACAAGAACAGAGCGCACTGTGCTTTAATTGTGATGTATTCATTTAAAGAATTGAATTTACATCCATGTAGCTTCTATTTAGTCTCTCCTCGTTAATGAATAGGACACTACTGCACACAGAAAGGCCAATTGGCAAGTTTGCTCCCAGATGCCTCCTGTTGTGAGATGACACTCCTGATACCACACCACTGTGTTGTATGCACCGATTTTACAAAAGTTGGAGAGGAAAAAAGGAAATAATGTGCATATATATATATATATATATATATATATATATATATATGTAACATTCAGGGTTTCAGGTGAAGACTTTGAGCAAAGTATGGCTGTCCTGTCAAGTGCTGGTGGGACCTTGTCCACAAAACCTAGCCTGTGCCGTGGAGACCTGAAAAGAGGACAGACAAGAGAGTGAAGACGGAAGAATACATTTCACACAGGAGAGATGTTAAGAGAGGATGAAGCAACCAACTGCAGACAACATATAGTAAAAGGGCAGTTATGAAGAAACATGGAGAAAATGCCCAGTTGGACCGGGTGGACACACCTTGTATCAGCGATGTCACAGAAGGGAAAACTTTAATTGAAATAGCACTTTTGCAGATCTGTACTTGGACATATTCTCAGAAAAGCCCATCCTTGTCAGTCACAGGATTCCCAGTGGGACAAACTGTAAATCCATGCAATTTCTGTTACGGTTTCTTGTACTCGGCATAGTTACCCAGAGAGTAGCCAATCGCTGCTCTCCAAAAAAACCTTGAACCAATTGAATCAACTGAAAGTCATATCGTGGTGGTGGGCTGCACCAGCGCCTACTACCAGAGTGCAACTCTTGTGTCTGCAGTAATAATCTCTCTCCAGAGAACCATTTGCCTGGATAAATATTGGTTTTGCGTCGGCCCCTGTAATGGCACCCTGTGCAGGCGGCGGGGCCCGTAAGTGACGTTGTCTGTCACGCCGTTGGCAGGCTGGCGTGGGAGTCGTTGGCACACTGTGGGGTCTCTCCAACGCTCATTTGAATTTGCTCGTCCCCCCAATCATGCCACTACACTCATGCGACTACACACTTCCACACTCCACTCACACGCTACTCCCACTACCTGTTTGGGCGCCGGCGCTCTCATTTGCATGAAATAAGATGGAAATGGAGCCCTTATTTATGCCAACAGAAATGGAGTGTGTTATTAAGGGCACTATTGTGCAAAAGAGACGGTGGCGGTAAGAATACATTACAGAGGCTATTTCTGGAGTGGCTCGAGTCACACAGAGGGTAATGCTTTACAGGTCCCTGATGACTTCTGCAGTCTGGGTGCCAACACTCTGTATGGGCTGTGTGTATGTCATATGTAGATTTTAAATGTGGAGGTGTGTATTTTTGTTTATGCCTATGAGCCTGTGTTTGATTGTTAGTGTCTGTGTGAATTATCTACAATACGTGTGTGTGTGTGTGTGTGTGTGTGTGTGTGTGTGTGTGTGTGTGTGTGTGTGTGTGTGTGTGTGTGTGTGTGTGTGTGTGTGTGTGTGTGTGTGTGTGTGTGTGTGTGTGTGTGTGTGTGTGTGTGTGTGTGTGTGTGTGTGTGTGTGTGTGTACATGCTCACGCCAGTTGAGTATGATTGTGGGAGATGATCATTTATATATTGCCTGGTGATGGATGGCTTTCCCTGTGATTGACAGGTCTCTATTCATACTGGCTTCATTGCAAGTCTGTTTGTGTTGTGTAGGCCGGGCAAGAGGGAGGCAGAGCTCCATTTCTGTCAGCCAGGCATTGATACAGTGGTTTGAAGCATTCATTGGGTCATTCTCTCTTTTTTTTTTTTTTACAAGAGGCTAAAATGGAAGGAGGAAAAAAGGTCTAAAGGGAGCTGTTGCCCACTATTTTGTTTCACTTATTTACGCACTGAAATATGGGCAGTTGTTTGTAAAGTGCTATAAAGGTTTAAGAACTGATCGCAGTGTAATAATGGGAATTGGCTTGTTTTGTAGCATTGAAGCTTCTTCTCATACTCTGTCTATTCATACATTGTTGCGAATTGTTTCTGCATTTTATCACATTTGTGACCATGGCTGAACACTGGGAATTGAGATCCTGTTATTTCCCAGGAATTCTTACCAAAATCTGCTCCTTTTTTCCCAGGAAAATGTGTAGGGAAAGCCCAGACTTTCTGACATGCATCTGCTCATCCGCACGTGTGTGTTTATGTTCATATGCTCTGAATAAAAACACATTCTTTAAACATAAACCCTGCCATACAACAGTGGTTATATGTTAACAGCTAGAGTCTGACCTTGAAATGCTGTTATTACAGTGATATAACTGGATAAACGTTTTATCTGCAGACTTCTTCTAATTATTTGTCCTGCTAAAATGGCAACCGACTGTTCAGGTGTGTTAAAATATTTTCGGAGTAAGTGTGAAAGGAGGGGATTGCCTAACAACTATACAAACCGTCTCAATCAGACATGCAGGATGGAGACCTGTCCCCAAATTAAAGTGTAGACACATGGATCATGTACACTAAACCAACAAAATCATTTGAATTATATTCCTTCTTTGCCGTTCAACACTACTCTACATCTCCTCCCATGTCTCAAAACATTTCAGCGAAGCAAATACTAATAATAATATTAATGAATTAATTTTGATATTTGCATCTCTCTTATAACTCCAGAAAACATAATGATAAATTCACAGCTTCAATGATAAATTCAATGATAAAAACCCACCATCCCTGACCCATTTTGATATTATTCAGTGTTGTATTATCTGTCCATAACATATTTTTTTTTAGGTTTTAATAGACCATCATTCTCTTGTGCCCTTTTACTAACCCCAGTGGACAGCTAGCCCTTTCTCTGACCTGACCTGACCCCACTGACCTTTTTGCATCCTGTCCAAACCTGAACCTGCTCCACCACTAACCCTTGATTGGCCCCCGGGTGACCCGTGACCTTTAACCTTATCTAGTCTGCTGTTCCCAGGCTGCCTCGGCGGTGCGAGTTCACACTGGGTAAATATTATGAGCTGCTCAATTGAGCGAACCCTGCAGCTGCATCATGACAAAGGAGTGCGTGAAAGAAATACAGAAGGGTGCATGTGTGTGTGTGTTTGTACATTTACACATGTCATCATAAAGAAATTTAAAGACATTTTAATTATGATTTTCTTCGTTTGTTTTTGTCGCTTGTAGTCGTGTCTATTTGCATATGGATAAAGTATCTTATTTGGCATGTTGTCAGTGTTGTGTTTGTGATGGAGTGAAATGAAATAGAGAGCTGATTTGTTTCTGAAGGCACTGCATTGTTTTATTTTTTACAGGTCTTGTAATGGGGTTTATTAGCATGTGAGCAGCAGCCTGGGAGTGTGTCTCATCTGTCGTCCTGAAGGGTTGCCATTTTGAAAACTGGGTGTAAGAAAAAAGAAAAGAAAAAAAGAATGGGGTGAAAAAAAAGGTTGCCCATTAACTGGAAATCCCCCCCCCCCTCCCAGGGCTAAATTGGTGTAAATAGTATTGTTCCCCTCTCTGTCAAAGATATATGGAATGTCGTTTCGCTGATGGCTTCAGTAAATGCTCCAGCCAGGCAGGCGTATAGATATAACAGATCTGCTCCAACACTGCATCTAACCACTGGGCTGTGTAACTGGCCCTATACAGCATTTGTCATGTGATGTGTGTGTATGTATGTGTGTGTATGTGTGTGGGCGTGCGCATGTATGTATGTGTGTATCCACAAGCATTTAAGAGATGGAAACAAAGCATTTAAGGCAAGCAAAGAGAGAGAGAAAGAAAGAAAGAAAGATGGAGAGCTGTTGTTGGGAAAAATACACATCAAATAAGCTAATGTCAAGGCCAGTGTGGTCCCATAACTTCTCCATTCAACGAGAGGTCAAACTGGGGTCAAGGTCTATTGATTTCTTTCCAGGCTTTGTGGCAGTATTTCTTTCTACTAATAGCAAGTGCAGGCCTTCACCAGCACTGGATGCCATTTCTCTGTAATGTACCGGAGAGAACTATGTCTGGATTGATGCTGAAAATCTCCTCTTCACATCTAAATGCAAAGAGAAACAAACGTTACGATCAGAAAAATAGTGTTACTTACTAAAAGATACCAGATGAAAATTTTAATACATCATTTAGTCCGCATCTGTTTATCTGTGTTTGTTACATGGATGCAGCTGTTTGTGTGTTTGTATGCGCACCAGCTTATCATTTCACATGTACACCGCATCTGTGTGCGTGTGTGTGTGTGTGTGTGTGCGCTCAAATATCGGTGTGTTCCTGTGGTCGCTGGCGTGCAGTGATGGATCGCAGCAGTTCCCTGTTTACCTAGCCTCATGATTTCCTGTGCGTGCATGTAACAAGTGGAGTTTGGCAGGATTAATGAGCACACAGCTTGCTGAATGGGTGTTTGGCTCCGCAAAGCACTCCATCATGGCTTGATGCTGCTACCATACCCCTCTAACGCACGCACACACACACACACACACACACACACACACACACACACACACACACACACACACACACACACACTGCACTCTGCAACTCACCACTTACCCCTGCTCTTAATTACACATGCTTAGCCAAGTCCCATTAAGCAAGCCCCCCATGCTAAACAATGTTAAAGCATCCACATTTCTCATAGGGTGCAGTGTTTAAATATAGTCTCCGAGCTGCAGCGTGTAGGAGGTAAATTGTTCTAATACCTTTGCTCATGAGAGAAATAGGGGAAGAGAAAGTGATGCTCCACAGAAAGTTTTAACCCAATACCAAATATATGTTAATTATTGTCATGTTTTCATTCTTGTCCTATTAGTTTGCATGTAGGGATTTCAGCTAAAGTAACTTGGGTGTTAGGTGTGTAGATTGAGGGTTTATAAAAGAGTCTATCTGCTGTTAGGATCAGAAACAGATCATTTTACCAGTGTTGTGTGATGCAAGTAATTATATAAAGATAATGTCAATGATACCATAAATCATCATTCAGTGACTTGCTAGAAACACTTTTAGCGAATGTATCTAATTGAAGCTAGCATTAGTAGCAGCTAGAGGCCTCATGTTAAAGAGACAGTCCACTGCTTTTTACATGTCAATTATAGTCAATTGTATAATCTGTTCTGTAGCTGTGTGGCTACATCAGTCTCCATCCCAAGTTACATCATGCAGACTACTTATTACAGATGGAAATGGCTCAAATTGTGAACATGGAACTTTAGGGGTCATCAAAAAAAAAAAAAGACACTAATGAATTACATTTTGATCCAGTGTTTTGACTTAATCCTTGAATCCTAACTTAAATGCAACACACACTGATTGCAATACACCACATTATTTGACATAATACTATAATACTAAATCACTTGCGCTTCTAACATTACAAAATAACTTCTTAATAAATTGCTCTCACGGCTCTAAGCTAGTTGCTGCTTGTATTTACACATTTGTTGCTTTTCAAACTAGCCCGCTCGCTAATTAGCAAGTTAATAGCACCACAGTTGTTTGTTTTGGTTAAATGAGCTCACTCCTCTGAAGCTGTAGCTCATAATGCTTTGTGCTGTAGGACTATTGACAAGGCAGCTCACTGTATCACCATCACAGCCACATGTAGCAACGCGTAAGGCTACACAGAGTTTGTGGCTAGCCAGTCCCGAGTCAAGTTGTATTCAGCCCGCGTGGTTATAGCAATTTATTAGTCGGAGGTGTTTTCCGATTATCTGTCTTGTATTTGTAAAGATCCCTCATGAGAATTTATTGTCACATCAATCTTCTCAAGGTGATTCCCTTTTATTATTTGAGCATCGCAAGAGGCTCTGCATACTAAAGCCCGGAGCTTAATACATAATATACTGAACGCATTAGAAGTAAACTCTCAATCCCTCCCTCATGTGTGACAGCAAGTAAGTGAAATTAAGTGTGTGTGTGTGTGTGTGTGTGTGTGCTTAAAGGAAGGTTTTGTGTACATATGTTTGCCTTTGTGCGTTTTTTCACTTGTTTGTGCGCACATGTACGTGCCATGTTTGTGTGTCACAAGGTTTGCAAACAAGTACTGTACCAGTGTCTCTTATTTTTCTTGCATGTGTTTTCTTGTTTTTGTGTGTGTGTATGTGTGAGTGTGTGTGTGTGTGTGGCCAGAAAGAGGGGCTGGTAAAAAGGAGGACAGGAGGGTAGAGCAGAAATCAAATCACTTAATTGCTGCATTTTTCATCTCCATCTTTTGTTTTATGGCGGCTGAGGGCCGGCAAGCGACTCCGGCTGTGATTCATGGACGTCAGGGAGGCCCGTGAGCAGCGCCATCCCTCATCGGCACCCGGCTGCCTGCGTACCCAAAGCACCCACACAATTACCGTGATGAATATGACTTGTTTTTGTTGTTTGGGATTTTTTTTCCCTCCTTCTTCATTCTTTTACTTCGCTACCTTCATCTGGTTTTAGTGGGAACGGTGAGGTGCTTAATGCAGCCGCTGAGCTGTCAGAAATAAACAATTTACCATTTCGGGTTCATTCCTCCCTTTTTTGCACCCTCCCCTTATGAAAACCGGGCCCACTGAGACTGGGAGACAGCAGATACAGGCAGATAGGCATGCAGAGAGAGGGAGAGATAAGGAGGAGATAAATATAGGGAGAAGAGACTAGGGATGTGTTCATAGATGCTGTTAGGAGATGCAGGGAGAGAGGGATATCGGAGTGGAAAGAGGGAGTGGAGATGTGAAAGCGGAAGGAACGAGAAGGTACAGGAAGTAAGTAGGAGATACAAAGAGATATTACACGTCTGAGAGAGGCACAGAGGATGAGAAGAAGTTGGATAAGGAAAAGGAGGACAGATAGCGGGAGCGAACGTACGAGAGAATGAGAGGAGCACCGGAAGGAGAGATAAAGCAAAAAAAGAGAGCAAGGAGATAGAGGGAAGGATGAAATCATAGAGAGAAGCTTTGTAGTATCATGTTGGGTGTGTGACATGTCAATACTGCACATCCTCCTGCCTTTGTGCCTTTCATACACACTATACTACTTTAATACTAGTCACACAAGCATGCCTTTATGTTGTCACAATATATGTTTCAATACTATATATGGACACAAATGCACACTCAAACTTCTTTTAGAGCACAGAAAAAAGATCAGATCATGATGAATTGGCTGATAATGATTTTTAAACATAACTTGAACATTTTGAAGTATTATTTACAATTAAAATATCAACATGTCCAAAGAAGAACATATAGCAGTACATCTTAAACTGTAAACTTTGGAAATAACACCATAAACACTATAAACAAATATTGTATATTAAAATTATCTACAGTATGGGAAACAAATATGTTGAAATGCAGCCTACCATTCTTTCTAATTATATTTACAATTTCTAATGACCTCTTTATGCATATAACTTTTTATATTTAGTGCTGAATTGCAATGACTGAGTAGTGAGTTATTCACAGGAAAAGATATTGAGCATTTCCTATAGTCGTGTCAGAGTTGTATTAAGTAACTGCTGATGTAACCCGAACATTTCCCGCTGCTAGCCCACATTGTTTCTCTAATCTGCTGATGAAACACGGGTGTGGTCTTTGTTATGAAGCGGTCTCTCTGATCATACACTAAAAATGGCTGTAACGTAACCGATTCCTGTGACCGTGCAAATTAGTTTGACTGCGCTGTAAACGGATATGCTAGTTGCTGCTCTGTTATATTTCTGACCCAAAAAAAAAGTGTTACTCAAGTATTCACTGCACTTGCTGTTACCACAGTAACCACGGGTGTTGCCAGGTCAACCAGGGTGTGTGTGTGTGTGTGTGTGTGTGTGTGTGTGTGTGTGTGTGTGTGTGTGTGTGTGTGTGTGTGTGTGTGTGTGTGTGTGTGTGTGTGTGTGTGTGTGTGTGTGTGTGTGTGTGTGTGTGTGTGTGTGTGTGTGTGTGGCATTCATTATAAACATATTGTACATATCAGCCAATATTTAGGCTGATACAGATACAGCTGTGATCAGATCCAATCGGCAGGTAATATTTGCCCCAATAATGTGTCAGACTGAGTCCAATTTCTTCTGTCTTCAACAGAGTTTAATTGCAGTGACTGACGATATCAAGGAAGCCTCTCTAAATTAAGGAACATGCTAATATAATCTACATTGCTAGAGCCCACTTTTGTTCACTGTTGAGTGATTATTATACATCACCTGTTAGCACATATTTATCATTTGATCCAAAAATCAAACATCATGAATCATCATTTAATCTGTGTGTTTTTGTTGTTTCTCTTGTTGAACAGGTTCCACTTTGCTCTGTATCCACTAGTTGCCCAATATTCTGCTATCAGCTTTTTATAACAGCAGATTGTCAAATCCTGGTGGCCATGTGCTAAAAAATGTGTTTACATGCTGGAGAGGTGTTGTTTAGAGAAATGGCTGTTAAAGTTTTTATTATTTAGGGGAACACTTAGTGCTCTAGCCCGTACTACGGCTTATATGTTTTTCATGTTATATTAGACTGTTGCTTTGTATATTAAACTACAGTAGTCACAGAAATATAAATAATAATAAAAAGCTTTGACACATCTGGCCAAAATCATCAGTTTGACATTAAATGTATGAGCTTAAATCCAGTGTAGCTAATAGTAACACCAGTCCACACTACAGACCACTGTTTCACATCTTTCTTTTTTCATCCACACACGCTCTCACACACCTACAGTACACACACACACAAGCTCTCTTGACACATACACACACACAGAGGCTTTGATCACACACTTGGCAAAATAAACCTGCTCTGGCAGCGAGGTTGCCTCCCCATCGTCTCTCCATAAAGGAATGTGTTGCGGAGGGGGGGGGGCTCACATACCGAGCTAAACACGCAGGAACAGACGAGAAAAAGCAGATGAAACAAAAGCCAAGCCTCAGACGTCACGTCCGCTCATCACTTTGTTTGTTTGTGTGTTTGTTTGTTTGAATCCCTCACAGCGGTGGACACAAGTGGGTCTGAGCATACTGGGTGGAAGAAAGCCGTGCACAGGGACAGTGTGCACGTGTATGTGTATAGAAAACACAATTACAGCTCTGACCACTGATACTACAAAAATCGTGCACAACATCCATATTCTCTCGCAGTGACCACAGTTATGTGTTCAATTATATAATACACAGTTTTTTCAAGTGCACAACTATAAAATGTCTTTTCTATTATTAATAAAAGCAACTATGACTTATTTGGAATGAACAGGTGAATAAGTGAGTATTTAGCATGATCAGTGACAGGCACCGCTGCTGAACAGACTAAGAAAAGAGCACCACCTAGAGAAACTCCAGCTCCTTCAGTATGAAATTCAAAGAAAGCTACGTCACAGTGCTGGACACACTGTTGCTGTGCAGAAACACCACATCAGTCAGCATTTAGCTCCTGTAAGGTTTTGGTCATCTAACATTCTCTGTCACTCTATTTGTGATGAGCCAGAAATAAATCCAGCTTCAGTCTCTAAGTCAGGGATACTCTGTCAAGTGTAAGTTACACTCTGAAAAAGTAAAGTGCTTTTTTCTCCGTATTTTTAGTTCAAACAAAAAACAAAAATATATAATTGAAATTATAAAATTCCAAACTGAAGTATTACTACACTCACATTGCAAACACAACAAATCAACAAATACAGCCTGATGAGAGCTGTTATTTAATTTTTTTCATTTCTGTAGATAACTTTGCACTGATTTCATTACATAATGAGCTGTGTGCTCTATTTTTTTGGTGTAAGGAATATAAGTAATACTGAACATGGCATGTAATTCAAATGAAAGCAGTCAGACATAAACTTTTGGGAACTGTTGCCAAAAAAACGCAGATATTTCCCAATACATCAACAGCAACAGTGTAAGTAGGGGCAAACCAAATGACTTTTCAACTACTTTGTGCTGAAATTATGTTTCAAAGATTTAATCTTATCTTTAAAAAAATACCCCACATTTTACCAAAGCAGAGTTTGAAGGTTCGTGTGGTGCAGCAGCTTCTGTATTTTGTCAAACCCAATCTAAACCCATTTGGATTAGTCAAACTGAAGTATCCTGAACGGGCAGAAGACACGAAATATGCATTTCTCTAGCAACCAGATTAAAATGAAGAAACAGCACAACAGCATGAGGGTAAAATCAAATAAAGGAGAGATAAAACTGACTGAACCTTGAGGAAAAAAGTTGGATTTTATGCCGCTATTCATATTTGATTATCTTTTATTTTATTTATGTCCCTTTTTATGTAAAGATTGGTGTCACATGATTCCGGCATGTGGGAAAAAAAGATCGATTATTTAAATAAATAAAAAACACACACACAATTGGCAAGCAAACAATAAAGCTAAAACTTTGTGTTTAATACGTGTTATGTCAGAAATATATGTTATTGTTATATGATATTGTTATGTTATGTTAGAAATATATATATATATATATATATATATATATATTTTTTTTTTTTAATGTCTTCCAGGTGGTTCTGTGTGTCATGAACATGAAACATTAGAGCTACACCTCATTTGCACATATTATTTCACTTATAGACAATAAATGATCAGATTTTCATTGATGCAGCATTTATAGATACAAGAATCTGAACAGAACAGTCTGTTAATGAGGAAGACTTCAGTGCACCACTGGCCGCGGGGCATACAGTGATCAGCGTACATGTGTGTGTGTGTGTATGTGTGTGTAAACTGTAGCCAGCTTTTAAATATTAATCTCAAGGTCAAAGGGAGGGAGCTTTTTGATATTCATGCAGGGTTCTGTACCCTGTGCCTGGTGCTGAAACCCGACCCTCAATGCTGCTTTGCATCACCGGCTCACTGGGTCATTATGTCTGCTACAGTTTCTCCTCTTACTGTGAAGTGTTGGCATAATATGTGTGCGCACACAGACACAGAACATATGCAGTTATTTAAAGGTGCTCCTACTGCAACATTTAATCATTGGAAAAATTAATAGTAGTAATCAGGAGTAATGTGGTTATATAGGAACATCCTCTATATGACTAACTGCAGGTTTTACTGATGCACTGAGCCAACAGTAGCTGCACCAATATAGCCTTTTCAACTATTCTGCAAACTGCTAATTCTTAGACTTAAGTGAATCTTCATCATCATCTACTCCTACTCACAAAATTGAGAATAAAAGCTTTTCTTTTTTCTTTTTTTTCCCTTAATTTGACTTTAAAATGCTTCTAAATTGAAGTCTGTAAGTAGGAGTAAGTCATGGAATTTTCCTTTTTTTTTTTACTTACAGAGGTGAGCACACACCTACTGAGACATATTTGAGAGAGATTGTTCAATATTTTACTGCTTGTGATAAATGATACGTTATCTGGAGCATGTGTAATTCAGTATGTGGTAGCTTTTTTATGAGCTGTTAACTCCAATGTCACATTTCATAAGATGTTACACCACTTTCTTTTTAAAAAATATCTCTATTTCAGTTTTTTTTTTCTCTTTACAAGTAATGGCTACTAAAGATAATAAAGATTTCACACAAATATTAACTTTTTTTTAAAATCCACAATGTTGTAGATTGTGGGCTTATGATATCTACTGCAGTGTGTGTGTGTGTGTGTGTGTGTGTGTGTGTGTGTGTGTGTGTGTGTGTGTGTGTGTGTGTGTGTGTGTGTGTGTGTGTGTGTGTGTGTGTGTGTGTGTGTGTGTGTGTGAGAGAGAGTGTGAGTGCTCGCTTGCATGCACGTGTGTATCTATCTAGATCTCAATCACAGCAGTCCTACCCTGTAGTTAAGTTGAGAGCTCCTGGGATTCCTCATTATTTAAGCCATTTATCAAACTGGCCCTTTCGTCCCTTGTGGTGGCACACATGCACACACACACACACACACACACACCGACACACATATGCATATGAGGAAGAATGTTACAGAAAGGAAAGGATAATCCAGACCTCTTCCTTCATTCAGTTAAGCGAGCATACTGAGCCTACAGTAAACAGAACAAAGAGAGACAGAAGTGATTGGTATACATTACAGAGAGAGAAATGAATCTGGATACTGTACTGCACCGACTCTACATTCCTTCAGTCTGGAGCTGTCGTGTTATGTCATGTAGAGGTTGATAAGGTTCAGTGTGAACATGGCAGACCGCTGACTTAATGAGCTACACGCCTATTTCTTCTAGAGAGAAACTGCTGATACATACAGTACATCATGCTCTCTTCAAACCTTATGCTTCTTTATGCATGGTAATTTGGTTAGAGGTTAGGTGTGGCTATCACATATAAGTCACATGCGGACTGTCATTCTGAATACATGTAAACCAGCGAGCATTGTTGTTCTGTGGATTCATTTCAGCCCTTTTCTTGGATCGGTTTCTTTTAATTGCTTTTTCACAATCTTTTTAACAGAAGCCCTGAGAGGCAAGTGAGAAAAAAAAATTCTGGTGATCTATTTTCTAAGTCTGATCTAAATGGTTTTCTCTCCTGATTTAAGAACAAGTGGGAAAAAAAGGTTTTGCCAGGATAATCTTTCTAAGTTTCTTAATTTTTTTCATCTGTGAAAAAAAGTTTAGGATAATTTTTCATCTGAAATGAATCAGGCTGTGTAAATGTCTGATTATGTCCTCAAAACAAAAAGGTACAACTCTGAAGCTTCAAACTTGTCCTCACATGATCAGGTTCAGGTACTTGGCAACATTTGAATCCTTCAGGTGTGCTTGAACCCATTTTTCCTATACATTTTATCAAGAGAAAGAACGATTCATTCAAATAAAGTGACTCTATTCCATAGTGATTCTAAAGAAAAAAATAGAGGAAAATCCACTACTTAAAGTGAGAGTCATAATTATAATTGGATCTTTTCAATGCGCTGCACGTTGTACAATCATTACTGTGTTTCTCATAAAAGTATTCATGAGGTAAGACTGACAACACATTCTTTCATCTGCCAACAAAATCAACTTTAGCTCACTGCTCCAATATGCTCGGATAGCTCGGGTCATGTTTTAAAACACCTTACCTACGCACAGCTGATCAGGTTTGAATCTCTCTCCATCAGTGTGGAGGTTTCATTCTGCCCTCTGTGAGACAAGACGGCATCATTCAGAGTCATAGTTGCTGTTACTTACAGTATCTCACAATAGTGAGTACACCTCTCACATTTTTGCAAATATTTCATTATATCTTTTCATGGGACAACACTAAAGAAATGTAACTTTGATATAACTTAAAGCAGTGAGTGTACAGCTTGTATAGCAGCATATATTTACTGTCCTCTGAAAATAACTCAACACACGGCCATTAATCTCTAAACAGCTGGCAACACAAGTGAGTACACCTCACAGTCAATGTCCAAATTGTGCCCAATTGTGTCGTTGTCCCTCCCTGGTGTCATGTGACTCGTTAGTGTTACAAGGTTTCAGGTGTGAATGGGGAGCAGGGCTGTTAAATTTGGTGTTTTCTCTGTAATACTCTCATACTGGTCACTGGATATTCAACATGGCGCCTCATGGCAAAGAACTCTGAGGATCTGAAAAATGTAATTGTTGCTCTTCATAAAGATGGCCTAGGCTATAAGAAGATTGCTAACACCCTGAAACAGAGCTACAGCACGGTGGCCAAGATCATACAGAGGTTTTCCAGGACAGGTTCCAGTCGGAACAGGCCTCGCCAGGGTCGACCAAAGAAGTTGAGTCCACGTGTTCAGCATCATATCCAGAGGTTGGCTTCAAAAAATAGACGAATGAGTGCTGCCTGCATTGCTGCAGAGGTTGAAGAGATGGGGGGTCAGCCTGTCAGTGCTCAGACCATACGACGCACACTGCATCAAATTGGTCTGCATGGCCGTAGTCCCAGAAGGAAGCCTCTTCTGAAGCTGATGCACAAGAAAGCCCGCAAACAGTTTGCTGAAGACAAGCAGTCCAAGGACATGAATTACTGGAACCATGTCCTATGGTCTGATGAGACCAAGATAAACTTGTTTGGCTCAGATGGTGTCAAGCGTGTGTGGCGGCACCCTGGTGAGGAGTACAAAGACTACTGTGTCTTGCCTACAGTCAAGCATGGTGGTGGTAGCGTCATGGTCTGGGGCTGCATGAGTGCTGCCGGCACTGGGGAGCTGCAGTTCATTGAGGGAAGCATGAATTCAAACATGTACTGTGACATTCTGAAGCAGAGCATGATCCCCTCCCTTTGGAAACTGGGCCGCAGGGCAGTTTTCCAACATGATAACGACCCCAAACACACCTCCAAGATGACAACTGCCTTGCTGAGGAAGCTGAAGGTAAAGGTGATGGACTGGCCAAGTATGTCTCCAGACCTAAATCCAATTGAGCACCTGTGGGGCATCCTCAAGCGGAAGGTGGAGGAGCGCAAGGTGTCCAACATCCATCAGCTCTGTGATGTCATCATGGAGGAGTGGAAGAGGATTCCAGTAGCAACCTGTGCAGCTCTGGTGAATTCCATGTCCAAGAGGGTTAAAGCAGTGCTAGATAATAATGGTGTTCACACAAAATATTGATAGTTTGGGCACAATTTGGACATTGACTGTTAGGTGTACTCACTTGTGTTGCCAGCTGTTTAGACATTAATGGCTGTGTGTTGAGTTATTTTCGGAGGACAGTAAATCTATACTGCTATACAAGTTGTACACTCACTACTTTAAGTTATATCAAAGTTTCATTTCTATAATGTTGTCCCATAAAAAGATATAATAAAATATTTGCAAAAATGTGATGGGTGTACTCACTTTTGTGAGATACTGTAAGTATTTTATTCATTAAATAAATAAATAAAGCACATTAACCTTACACGACTCCCTCCTTTACCGACGTGGCTCACACCTCTGTGATGGAAAAGTCAAATGTTGGACTTCCCTCTGGAATATTAAACAAAAAAAAAAGAGATGACTGGCCTCAAGGGTGATTTAGATTTAGATTGGTCTAAGTCATTGGTTCTCAAAGTGGGGTCTGGGGACCTGAGGGGGTTCCTCGAGGTCCCCACAAAAATGGAGAATTGTTCAATTTTACTGATATTCTATTCACTGGAGGTTAGCTTAGTGTATAATAGCTATTCTGATCAGAGATTTCATTCTCACCATGGTTGTTAGTATCTCTTCACCTACAACATAGACAATTATGGAATTCTAAAACCATATTAAACCATATCTAACAACTATCTCCTCAGATGGGGGTCCCTGGGGGAAAAAATCTCTTATTGGGGGTCCACAGTTTGTTACATATCAATATGGGAGTCCTCGATATAAAACCAATACCAATGGTGATTCAACTGTCAACTAAAAGACTGATTAAGCATTTTTCTTGTATGAGCATTAAAGGACAAATTCACATTTTTTCATGAATGTCTTAAAACAATACTAACATGACTGTATGTACACTAAAAACATTGTTGGTTGCTTTGTTTGTTCCACTTGTCTTTACCGGCCATAACTAGATCCCGCACCAAAGCAATTTCAATGTAAACGATGAAGGGACAAAATCAAAAAAAAGTTTGATTTCTGTGAAAAAAATTATTAGCAAAATTCAGTCAAAGGTAGTATGAGGAAATATTACCAGTAGTGTGAAGTGGATAAATTGAACGGATATATTTGACTTAGTCTTGTTACTTTACCACAACTACAGTAAATACAAAAAACTGTCTGTTTAAACATAAAAAGCTAATCTGGTGCATAAAAGGAAACCCGTTTGACTTGACTGACACTCCATTGTAGCAACTTAACATGTCATTTTGACACAGGAGGAGAACTGTGTAAATCTACATGTAGGCATTTCAGTACTGTTTTAGACCGACTTGGGGGGAAAAAAGTGAACCAATCCTTCATGTACAGAGCTGGAGCTATGCAGTGATTAGCTAAGCTTAGCATAAAGACTGACAGCATTGGATAAACAGCTAGCCTGTTGAAAAGTACACTAACCAACACCTCTAAAGTTTACCAACAGTGGTGAGGAGCTGCTTTAACTACATTTCCCATATTAAGGTGTTTTATGCTAAGCTAGGCTAATCACCTCCTAGCGTCAGCGCACAGACATGATAGCGGTATCGATCTACTCATCTAACTCTGAGAAAAGAGGATGAATATACACATTTCCCAAATTACTGAGCTATTTTTCAAAGTTTGAACAGTTTGCCATTTAAATGGAACATAGTTTGTTTTTTTAATTGCAATTTGGGTGACATGCTAGCTGATTATATTATGTTAATGGGCAAAAAAATAATCTACATCACAGCCTCAGTACCAGACTTCCCCTTTCAGCCAATCATATATAAAAATAGCTACAAGCCTTGTTATAAGATAGTGTAATCTCATCTATTAGACGTCTTGGTCCAGATTCATTTGTACTATTGATATTTGTGCTTTTACATATATGAAAGGTGCTGCAGTCAGTGTCACCTTCATGTTTTTAATCAGGGCTTGTCCATTTCTTCTCTTCTTCAGTCCAAATAGTTGGACTGTCAGCGCGGTCGTGTCGGTAGATGTAGCTGTCTGTCATCATGTTTTAACAGACTAACTCCTGGCTTTCCCCGTCAGTGTCAGAATAACACCCCAGCTCTGATCCGAGCCGCACTCAGGTGTGTAACTGACTGCTCTGTTTCCCCATAATTACATTGTGAGCTTGATGCAGTCTCCAATGCCTGAATGTGTGCTATCTGGATGTGTGTGTGTGCGTGTGTGCGTGCGTGCGTGTGTGCGTGCGTGCGTGTGTGTGTGTGTGTGTCTTCTCACCCCAGGCGGAAACATGTCATTTCCCGTGCTCCTGTCCTTCTGGTAGACAGATACAATATTAAGAGCCACAAATCTGAATGTGAGTTGAGAGGAGACATGGGGGTAAGGGGTGGGGGATGGGGAAGGAGACGAGAGGAAGAGTGGGGAGATGACAGTAATAATAGCATATAGACAATAGTCAGGGAGGGAGACGGCGATTGAGTGCAGTCGTACAAGTCATGTCAAAAGACAGGATGTGTAGACAAAAAGGATATCAGACGTTAATCTCGGTTTGAGAAGAGAGGAGTTGAATACAGTATTGTCACAACGTCTTATCTCAGTCGCAGCGTGAATTCTGCTATCTGAGATTTTTACTGCATGCTCAATTATCTTTCACACCAACAGCCTGTTACTGTACATATTTAACCCTTCATGATTTCCTATGGATTCCCCTTCATGTTTCATCATACTATTTGATGTTTCATGTTTTCAATTGAACCTGAAAGTCTGTATGTGCAATTAATATATCATTTTCTAAACCTAATAAGTCGATGATGTCATATCAGGTCAGCAGTAGCAGCCCTCCTTTTAGCCCATTATTGTTGAGAGTTGAATAGTGAGTTTAGAATCTATTGGATAATGTACTGCAAGCAAAGGTGTAGATACAGGATGTCATAAGTGACTCCAGTGCAGAGATTGTCGCAAGAATTACATGTGTTCCCCTATCTTATACCCTTTTTGCATATTAAAGCTTTTCCAGCCTTTTTGATGTGTAACTCTGTGGTAAATACATGACATGTTGTACAGGGTTTGACCCAAAGCACTCCATTACAATAATAACCCGCTTAAAAGCTAAATTTATCATCACTACAACCTCCCTGCCCAATTGTCCCCCATTAATTCAAGGGCTGGATCAATTCTAATAGCAGGCTTTTCATTGTTGGACTGTACCAGCTGTAGAATTTGTGTTAATATGGTAAGTTTGTATGTCAAACTGCACAATGAAACTTGGTTTAGCCAAAGATCTCACAGAAAAGCAATGTGTTTGTATTATGATATTTAAAAAGATAGTAAGTATTGTATCTGTTTTACTGATCAAAAAGAACAGCAGTGTAGGAAGTCAAAAGCATTGGCTGCCTGTCCATGCCCATATCATATTAAATAATAGTTGTCATGTTTTTGTTTTCTGTACTTTCAAGCATGTAACATCAGTATTTAAAGGATACATTATGCACATTTCCAGGTCTATATTTTGAATGTGAATATCCTTGCATCTCATACTAACGTTACATAGCCCCTCAGTTCAGCTTAAGCGGTCGTTTTAGCTCCTGTCTCTTTAAGGCTCCCCTCACAATGAACACACTTTGTTGTGATTGGTCATGGTCATGGCCAAATTTGGCCGCTCTGGAGACAGCCTCAACATACTGTGAAACAAGTAGTAGGATTTCACTACTTTGACAGTCAGCTTCTCAAATGCATTCATACGTGTTTGAGCTGAAGTCTGATCTGAAATATGCCACACCTACAGCCAGGGGCAATGTTTTTTTGGATGGTTCATATGCACAGAATTTAATTTTACTGCATTGTAATACTACTGCAGACACATTCTGGGAGTTTTTCAACATACATTTGACCATGCTTAGCATAGATATTTGACATCATAACAGTATATAAATAGTGTAAAACTAGAAAAAGCATAATACTTCCTCTTTAGATCATTTTATTGAGGATCTCTGAACATTCAGCAGCTTGTCTTGTTAACATTCATTCAGCAGCCTAAGTAAAGACTAAGAGCTGTCAACAGGATTAATATGAATAGCATGATATCTGATTTTACCAGCACTTTGTCTATGATCACAAATAGAAAATTACTGTACAAGATTAGGATAATGAAAATGTGATTGCGAGTATCCCAGTAATGTAGCTATTATCCCTAATCAGTTACAGTGCATTGGTCTGGATTTCTAGATACACATGAACAGCTAAACTAAAGGTTCTTTGCAGTTGATCGCTCTTTGTGTTTCTATCCACATTATTTTGTAATTTCCCTCAAACCCTTATTTCTTTATCATACATTGATATAATTTATCATAAGTTAATACAGTATTATGCTGTACTGTAGCACTGTTGGGTGAACATTTTCCATTGTACAGTGCATTGTTCCTCTAGGATGGAACAGTTATCCCATAAAAAAGCACTAATGGGCTCAATTGACCCCCTCCTGAGCAATCTTTGCTACAATACTGGACATAAACAGAGATACAGATGGATGGAGAAGATAGGAGAGTGCAGGAGCCAACTACTGAATGTAAAACTGATCTCTAACACTATCAGCAACCATGGACAGTGACAGTCTCATTTTGTGGAAGTGGGATAAGAGATTGATTAATCATTAAATTATTGGAAATATGACAGGGGGTCTTTTGAAATAGAAAAGCCTGTTCTTTACTCAGCAGCAAAATGTGCTCCGACCCAGCTGTGTGTTGAGCTGGCCAGTTGGGAGAGATGAGTGCTTGGATTAGCTGTCACTGGATGTCAATCACTCCTCCCCCCCTATAAAACCACAGACAAATACTGGCTCAATCAATGCCGAGGGAGAGGAGAGAAGAGAAGCCACTGGTTCAAGATCAAAGACAACCCTCTGGTGTGAGGTGGTTTAACAAGCTCTTCTTCTTCTATCTCAAAAGGTGTTGAAGTAACCGTAGGGCTCCCTCAACCCCAACCAGCTGAAGATCTCAGGAACTGCTTTGACACTTTTAACTCTACAGTGTGACCTCTAAGCTGTTATTCTACATTAACGACTAAATGTTGTGTCCTTTCATTCGCTGTGGTGCAAAGCAGTGACGGAGAAGGTTTTGATAAATATGAGATGCTGAAAAGGTAATGGTTAATGCTTTACAGAGAAGGCGATGATGACTTTAGTGTATTTAATGTTTTCTTCACGAACAATCTTAACCAGCGTCGGAAACTTTCAGGTGAAAACGCAAGCGGCTCACCACTCACAGGTCTTGTATAGCCGACGTGTAGTTTCTATAGAATGCACAACTCAGCTTCAGTGTAGCCTGGATCGTAGCTTTGCCTTCAAATGATTTGATTTGTTTGAATCAATATTTAAAATGCAGCTCAGAGCACATGTGCTGTAACAAACTGTTTTAAACAGAATGAGCTATTTGTCCTGAACTGCGGTCACAGATATGTTAAAAAGATAGTGATTTTTAGAGAGCGTGCAGTCCACCTCTGCTGCACCTGCACACAAACACGCTCACACAGTACCCCCCCTGACCCCCACTCCCCCACCCCCCTGCTGGGCCCTGAGCCCCACAGCACAGCCAGAATGCTGTTCCATAGGTCACATCAGATGACTGGCACACTTGAGCCCTGTTGACAGCTTGTTGTTTACAGTATGTGCAGCCAGCGTGGGGCAGCCACCGCTGATCGGGGGCCTGGCGGGAGGCGGATATGGCAGTGTGTGTGCCTGTGTGTGTGTGTGTTACACGTGGGCTAAGGGGGGGGGGGGGGGGTGAGGTAGAGGCAGCGGCAGCGGAGGTGTAGTGACTTTAGGGGGGTTGATGTTGGCGGGGGGTCCGGGGCAGGTTGCTTAGCAGGGAGCCCCTGGCGTGAGGCCCAGCAGTCTTTGATGCTCGCCCGTTCTGAGAGAGAGAGAGAGAGAGAGAGAGAGAGAGAGGCAACAGAGGGAGGGTGGGGGGAGATGGGAGAAAGACAGAGATGAGGAATGAAAGAGAAAAAGGTTACCTGTGGATCTGCCAACCTTCAGCGCAGAAGGGTTGGGGGGGGGTTTGAGGGCAGGAGGATGGGTGCAACTTTGATGTAAGTCCAGGTTGGAGGAGAGCATTGATCACAGGGGGGAGAGGACGGTGTGGGTGCAGAGGAGCGTGCTGGGGTTTGGATGAGCTGAGGATGGCGAGAGCTCAGCTGCAGCAACACTTCCACCTTTTCTGAGGAGAAGGCTGCGAGCGGCGGCTGAGGATGCTGTAGCCGTGGTGTGGACAAGCTCGAGGAAATGTGTTAACTGCGCACGTATCAATAGTGAGGCTGCGAGTCAGTGGATGAAGTTTAAGAGCTCCATCTTTCTTTGCTGCTGCTTGCTGCAAATGTGAAAGTCTTTCATCTCTCTCCCATGTGTTTGCAGCAGGAGCATTGGGGAGTTTTACTCCCTCTGTGAGAGCGAGTGTGTGTAAATCTGTATAGCGCGTGTGTATCAAGACGTGTGTTTATGAGTGCATACGTACACGCATTGTTCAGTGTGAACTCTGTGTGTATTCCGAACCAACAAAGGCAGGATCCTGCTGGGCTGCTGTGTATCCATAGATCAGAGGTGTGTGTATTTCTTTGTGTGCGCATGTGTGTGTTTGCGTGTGTGCATGCACATCACTGCCTCTTGCACAATCATCGGGACAACAACAGGCACAACACCCACTGGGCCCACCACTCCCCACAATACACCCCGGCTCCCACAATGCATCAGTATTTCAAAGCTCCACATCCCAGGAGACTTTGCTCTAACAGTGAGGTCTCTCCTACCAGGAAGTGACACGTCCCCCTGCTGGGACACAACTCCCATAATGCACCGAGGTGGCTCCCATAGAGATACAAACAATGTGTTTGCTCCTGCTGGAGGCTGCTGCCACGCATCTGTCAGCCTGCTGCTAACAGTATGCATCTTCTTCTTTTTTTTTTCTTTCTTTCCTGCTTCACTCGCTACATTCTTTCCCTACTGCTACTTAAACAGAGTGGTATGATTCTTGAACCTGTAGTATAGGGTCACCAGATTGTGGTCGAAGGCTGACAGCAAGAACAAGACATTCAGTGGCCCCTTGTAGATCAGAAAAATGGTTTACAGCGACATGGAATGACCCAACGCAAGGTTGACACACCATTCAATTTCTTTCCACAGAGATCTCTGATCCTTTTTGGTCAGTTTTCAGTGAATGTAGAATGGGCTTAAACTCTGTAGACAGCTTGCCACAGATTTTCCGTACACCCCTTTAAAGAAAGAGGAGTTGATGGAGAGTGCAAGTGAGTAGAAACTCATCTTGACCTAAATTTAGACGAGCCTGATTTATTTTACTTAGCTGCACTCTGCTGTACTTCACTACAGTGCACCAAATATGTTTGTCAAGTACATTTATTTACCTAAAAGATTTTAATAAGCTGGAATATGGCCAGATTTTTAAAGCATTGAATATCAGAGGGCCTGGACAATAAAATGGGGTAAGAGCAGATGTTACTCACTCAGTCCCATCCCTGAAAGGTATTTTTTATGGCAGATAATTAAATGGTAATTTAGCAGTCAGACATTGTGATTGGGCAATGATACGGCCCAATCTGGATCTGTCTTTCATTCCTGATGTGTTAAAAGAACTTGTGTGAAATGTTATAATTAGTGTACAACACCATTTAAGAATAAAACTATGACAAAAATGGATTAGATGGTGTGAAACAGTGCGTGCATTAATTCAACTCTTTTCATTACTTTGGAAGTTTAGCAGGAACATTTTTATAAAGACAAGTAACTATATTGACTGGAAAGAAACCCTGTCAAATGACTGATTTTGACAAAATGACAATGCATTGAAATCACAAGTTAGATCAATATAACACCAATATAAGTTGTGTGTGATTGTTGATTTAGTTATGAAATGTCTCAACAACTAATGAATCATGAAATTTGGCGCAGACATCAATGGTGCTCAGACCATGTGTCCTAATGACCCCTCCTGTGACCCTGATGCCTCCACCAGCGCCACCAGCGGGTTAAAGCTTTCACTTAAACTGTGAATATCTGAACATCTACTTGATGGACTGGTACAGCATTCTGTAGAGACACTGCTGGTCCCCAGAGGATGAATCCTGAAGACTTGATGATCCCCTGACTTCTCAGAGGTTGACATTTGGGGTTTTCAGTCTCAACAACTATTCAATGTGCTGTCATGATATTTGCTGATCAAACATTCATGTTCCACTCAGGATAAATTGTAATAACTTTGGCGACCCCTTAAAATTCACTTTAGTACTATCATCATATCTGATATCTAATGTCTACTACTTTGATTCATTAAATTCTTGAAAAACTAACATGTACGTCAGCCTCAGCTGTAGTTTGTGGTTAGTGCTAATCAGAACTGCTAATAAACTAATGTGAGTTGGCAAGTACAGCCTAAGAGAGCCGCTGCTGGCTGTGGACTCTTAATGCTGTTTAAACAGATTTTTTTCTTTTTTTTTCTTTTTTTCTGACAGAATCTTGAATTAGTAAATGACACTGGTTGATCAGGGTTGTCAGACAAAATATTGATTTTATGAAGATGAGGATAAATATTTGAGATTTATCTGCCCACTATCTATTCCATTAAAAATAAATCCAATATGTCATATATAGAGAGATGTTTTGTCCGTTCATAGTGAAATATCAACCATGTTAGTGAAGAAACTGCAAAATTGGACTGTCTGCTTTTTAAAGACCGGTCATAATTGGAAACATTTTAAAGCATGAAGTATCCTAGCCTTACAAGGTAGCAGAGCCTTAACGATACTGACCTCGTCTACTTTCCCTCTCATTCACCTTTCACTCCTCCTGCCAGATTATGAGACACTATGTTGGTTGAGACAAGAATGACAAAAAAAGCATGGGACAATGGTAATTTGGAAGGTGCACACCATCTGACTCTCTACAAATCAGACTGGATCAGGGTAGAGGATAGGGCAGAGGTAATGTGAGAGAGAAAAAAGACATGAAACAAACAGTAGACATTATGTAAATGAGACAAAGACTGCAGAGAGTTTGGGAGAACGCTATGAGCTCACCTTTTCATTGTACAACATCAGAAATGCATCCTTAATTTTTGTGCCATCTAGCCATTATGAATATGAATGCATTTTTTTTAAAAATGTCTCTACAGGAGACAACAACAGTAAACATGTCATATATATAAACAACGCATTAGGTAATCAGTTGAGTAAATATGAGAAAGGTCATGAGTCTTATGTTAGCAGTAAATACATTATGATTGCTTTTTTTTCTATCTGTATCCATTCTGTTCATTTTTTTTATATCCATTCGATCTCATCTATCCGTCTAGTAATTGTTGCACCAGTCTGGAGACAATCACTATAATTTTGCAAATTGTCTGAAAGCACAGGTTCACCCGCATTCAATCAAGACCAGACCACTGGTGCTGAAATCAAATATCTGATGACGGCGGGAAAAAAGGTACGAATCGAGAGAATGCGATCAACCCTCCGCCACCCACCACGATACCACCAAGACCACCATTAGTTTTCTGACTCTGGCCTTTTTGCTTCCAGTGCCCTGAATGTGTGAGCACATCCAGGCCAAACACATTGGCTTTACAGGACTTTTGCTCATATTTCTCAAAGGCTAATTGATTTCTTATTGAGGAGCTGCCAAGCAAATCAGAAAATTGCATTCAGGAGCTGAGGTATTAGCCGTCGCAGAGTGTTTAAGATGTTTTCAGTGATCGCGCCTTGGCAGAGCTTTCTGCCCTGGAGTGGCTTGTATATAATGGACTGCCATGAAATCATAATTGCGTGTTTATGAACAAACCAGCTGGTTGAGGCAGAGGGTAATTATTTTTCTCTGCGTTCTCCTTTCCGCTCACCGCACACTTGTGTCTGATAACGGCCCTGGTGGAAAATAAACGGTGGAGAGAATAGTGGAGTAAAATGGAGAGGAAAGGAAAAGCCACTAGTTCTTCGTGTCTGTTATGTTTAGGAATCATTTTTTCCGCTGCCCATCTCCCTTTTACTTTTATGTGTGCTGCCATCACAAATAATAAAGCTAGTAGCCATCTTATCCAGAGCAAAAGGAATAGTGTGTTGGACTTCTGAAACATTTTTGCAACTTTTCTGAAGTGGACAGACAAGACTTAATTAGAAAAGATTAAAACTTTAGAGTTTTTAAGGTGACTGTCCATACAATTAAAGGTTCATGGTTCATTTACCTACATCACCAAGTGTAGAAAAACTCTTCACAATTGTCAGGAGTTGAGTGGCAGCCAGTCACATCATCATCTTTGTTACTACTCCTTAATATTAGATAAATATAGATATAATAGATAATACATTTAGCTGATTTCAGATCTGCACCCCTTTCCAATGCATGGTTGAATCTTTAAGTCAATTCCTTAATTTGTTTAAAAATGACAAAACCTCATGAATGCAGATGAAGATGAACCAGGTTTTTCTCTTGGGGCCACCACCAACACCCAACCAGGAAATTACCAGATGTTTTTTCAATCTACAAAATCCTGTCTAATTTCTTTGGTTGATCCAGTCCAATATCGCCCCATGTCGACCTTTTATGCACTGAAATCACCTGGAATACCACATTTCAATCATTCGTCGGTGTTGGTTGACGACAGCCATGGCTACGATCCCCCCCGATGTCTAGCTTAAGAAAAGAACCCTCTGAAAAAAATTGCACAACTGGCACGGGAGCTTTACTCACAGCTGGTATGAGCAGATCTCCTTGCTGGAATATTCTGTTACTGAAGATTTTTGTCAGCTGTCCCTATTAGGGTTGCTTATTTGTTGAGATTTGAGCTTTGCGTTTTCTCTGTTATTCTGCCTGTCAGCCAGTTTTCCCAAAGTTAACTATCGACCACTTCCGCATCTGCCTGTCATGTCAATGTTAGTGTGTAGCAATTTAAAATAATCAGAAGTGTTTGTCGTGAGCGTATGATACTTAAAAAGGCTCCACATTTTTTCTGAGCTTGGTTTATTTTATTTATTTACTGCAAGCCCATTCCATAGCACCACCAGTAAATGTCTAAGCCCCCAACCAGTTCTACACACCGTAGTCCAACCTGGGGGGGATGTCAGTAAAAAGAAAAATACCCACTTTGGTGAGCAGCTTTTCATTGTAGATGGACATGTTGAACAGCTCTTAGTCTGAAGCATAAAGCAGCCTTCACCTTGCTCCTCCAGCCTTCAGGCTGCCACCCATGTGTGCGTGTGTGAGACAGAGATAAGAGGAGTTTGCTGTATTGCTGCAATGACTGAATCAACTGTAGCTGTTTCAGAAACCGTTCCAGGTAGTTTAAGGCAGAGCAGGTCTGAATCGTGAATCAGGAAGTAGGATATTATCCTCTGGGCCAGTGAGAGCTGACCCGCTCAGGCTGGAGCACAGCACAGTTATCCTGTCTCATTACTGAAGCCACTGCTCTCACATTTAGCCTCGTTAGCCACTCCGAATGAACATCCAGCAGCCCAGTGGGGATTCAGGGGTTAATTGTGGCTCGTGTCAGAACTTGGACCTGGCCAGCTCAATAATGGGCTGCAGTTATTGGCTTGCTGGCTCTCTGTGTGTGTGTGATTTTGGTGCTCATGTATGCACACGTGTGCATTGGCTGTCTTCAGGTATTGGCTTTGGTGTTGACCCAGGGCCAGCTCTGCCTCTCCACGCTGTCTGTATTGACAGACGTCAGACTCCAGGGAGAGTCCGAGGTCTGGAGGCCCTCCGTACACTGGAGACACACACCACTGCTGAACAGGACCTCCACCTCCACACACACACCTCCACACAAGCATGCACACATATATCTTTTAGAGACGTGCACGAAAACGTACTCATATGCAAGTGTCCGCCTACGTGAGCACACTTGACTTGACCCCCACCCCCAATCAACACCCCTCCCATCCTCACCAGCTCTATTCGTCACCATCAGCTCTTCATGGTCAACCCTTTGGGGGCATCCACCTACCTATTCATCCTTCTATCCGTCTATCTATCGACTGTGATGAATTGACCTAGGACCCCTCTGACCTCTGGAGACACCCCCATGACAGCCTTGTCTCCCATAACTTCTCATCACCAGTCATGATCTGCCACGCCATGACTCTTTACTACCAGCAAATACTTCTATACCATCAACACCAACCCCCCAACCTATATTAAATATGCTTGACACAGCTACTGATACGGGACATGTGTCAGATATCTGTAAGCCAATCATGTGTGACAGCAATTGGTTTGGTTGTTTTTCTTTTTTTTATTTAAAGGGGGGGGTGTACAGATTCCTGTCTAATCCCAAGAATTGGGCGATGCTTCCAACAGCCATCCCCCACCCCTTCAATGCCGGCATCACCTCATTCGTCAGCAGCTTTGTAGAACTAAATCTTTATCTCAACACACACACACTCACACACACACACACACACACACACACACACACACACACACACACACACACACACACACACACACACACAAACACTGTGTGATGCGTATAGGTATATATTGTATACCATACACACACACAAACAGGATAAACTTGTGTCACTGTCACAAACAGGGCTTCAACTAATGATTATTTTCTTATTTTCTTGATTAATCTTGACAAAGAAAATCTCAACACGTTTGTTACTTGTTTCAACCTCAACTTGGAAGACCACCAGATGTGGTTTAGAGTTTCTGAAACACAGAGTAAATCATATCTTGTGTCTTGTGTTGAAATGTTTTTTGCTAAGCTGCATGTTTCACGTTGTATAATTAACCTTCAAGTTCAGTGTTTGATAATCTTTTGGTGTGAAATGTCTAGAAAATAGTTTAATAAAAAGAGTTAATATCTTTAATTTGCTTGTTTTGTCTAATCGACAGTCCAAAACCCAAAGATCAGTTTACTGTCATGACAAACTGTCAAAACCAGTAAATATTTACATTTTAGAGGGTGGAAACAGGTAATTCTGCTAAATAGTGAATTGACTAATCGTTTCAGATTTAGTTACTCTGCTTTGCAACTGAACAATATTTGAATTCACATCTCAGAGTTGAACTTTAGGCAAAAGCATTATATGAATTCTCTCCACTCCCTGAGCTCATTGACTGACAGTGGTGATTCCATTGAAATGTACTGATTTCAGTCTGAACTTGTGCTGTTATAAATGATATGACTAATCCCTTACAGCACAGCAGAAAGTCAGAGAGGAGATCATGCTTAAGTGAACATAACTGGACTGAGCCTTTCTCTGTTCATGTTGCCATGTAGATGTTGTTTTGAGTACTGTGTCAGTAGAAATATTCAGATTTTGACAGGCTGGTTTTATTTTAGGCTTTTTAAATGTGTGAGCAGTTCATGAGACTGTACTGTACTGTGTGTCACTCCGGTCCTTGAGCTGTGTGTTCTGAACAATAGGCCTGGGAGCTTGTATTTATGACTCTGCTGTTGCCTTAAGGCTGCTTAAAACACTCAGCAGGCTTTTTACTTTAATGAGGGCCAGGCCGTGCTACAGCACCCCGCTGCAGTGCACTCTGGTGTGTGTTGCACAGAGCCAACAGTGTGTGTCTGTGTGTGTAAAAGATATGGCTATATGCGTGTGGATGCACGTGTGTGTTGGAATGAGCGATCCCGTGTGTGTGTGTGTATGTGCGTGTGTGTCCTCAGTGTGTGTGGCATCTTACTGTGTCTGAAATGTCTGGCTGTAGTTTTAAACGCTACTGGCTTCAACTGAATAAGATGTCTCGGTGTATGTGTGAGACTGTGTGTTTGATTGGTCCTGCGTAGGTGTAAAAGCATTGTGCATTTCTTTCTCGCTTTCTTACAATATGTTTTCTCAGAATTATCTCTTTTCCTTATCCCACTACCCACCCACCCACCAACCCACCCACACACACACACTCACACACACACACTCACACACGCACACAGGCAAACACACACACACACACACACACACACACACACACACAAACACACACAACCATCTCTGTTGACAGGGTAAATTGTATGAAAAGCTTTTAAGGCAATTAGTGGATTGAGCCAGAGCCTTTCTTCCCATTCGCACTGTTCATTAGCAGCTCCTCCAGTCTCTGATATTACCATCACTCCAAGCTGGCATCAACACCACTCACTTCTTGTATGTTTTTTTTTTGTTTTTTTGTGTGTGTGTATTTGTGTGTGTGTGCAGATGTGTCTTTGCATGTCTGTCTGTATTTTACACATCTTCCCCGCTGAAGCACAATTTTCAAAGCACACAATTGCTAGAAAATAGATCCTCGCCGACTATTTTAATCCATTTGAATAAAAGCACAAAAGAGGAAGATCCAATGAGACACACAAAAAAAAATCATCATCGTAATGGCCATCGTTGCATTTCTTGCTTGATTATTTCTTTATCAGCCATTTATTTTTCCTGAGAAATGATCATGGTGATTAACTTTTCTATCCGTCAGCCTCTGCCTTTTTACGTTTTCCTAGTAGAAATGAACTGAAATTGGTTTAAAAGCTGAAACCCTACAACAGCTATAGCAGAGGATCCAGACTCCTGTGTGTCATGTCATCGCACCTTCTGGTTGTGTGTTGTGTGAACAGTTTTAACATGTAACGGCGCTTGAGTTGATATTAAAAAAAACGACACCTGTAGGAGGGAACATGGATTTCTCCTTCAGGGTATAAACACAGCTCAAAAACACAACATTTACATGCACTTTCTCATTTTTATCACAATTAGCCACAAACACGTTATAATTAAAGGTGCAAAAACAACCATCCACCTCTCAATACTCTCCAATTTCCTCAGACTGTCTGCAACTCTTAGCCACAACCCTCATTTTGTTACTTTAGAATAAACGTGTCCTTTAAATTCAGAGAACGTTTTTAATGTGACAAGTTTAAGTTTCCAAAAGGACACAATGTTATGAACCAAAGTATGCAGCGTTGTCATCTGGAGGTATTTCCCTGCTTTTTTATGGCCACTAGGAGGCAGATAGTCTAGCACTGACTGAGCGTGTAAATGAACAAATATCTTGCTTCTGAAAAAGATTTATTTTAAATATATAGACAGTAGCGAATGGTCCATAGATGTAAATGTGGTGTACTTTGGTGTATTTCTTATCACTTACACTGAATATACGCATTTCGTGTCATTATTAAAGACCTTTTCTTCACTTTCGAAATGATTATGCTTTTTTTAAAATTATTTTTCTCCCACAACTGGACTTGGAAAGCAGAGTGTCCACTGCTTTCAGGTCAGCCTGTACTTAGCCTCTAATCGACTCCCTTTTCCTCTTACTGATTGTGAGAGACTTATAGACTGAACATTATGGATTTTATTACATAATAAAAATGATGTTTGAGTTTTTGTTTGAATTTTCTTTAGATATCTCAGAGCACATTTCTATCTGTATGTTTGCCTGCCGTTTCCTCAACTGTATTTAGCTGTGTGTGTGTGTGTGAGAGCGTGCATTTGTGTGTGTGTGTGTGTGTGTGTGTGTGTGTGTGTGTGTTTGGGAGAGAGTTAATTATGTGGAACACTAGAGCGTCACTAGCTTTGAAGAGGGGAGAACCAAGAGCCGTACATTATTGATGAGTGACACACATTGCCAACACAGTCACAAACACAAACATGCATTTTTGGGCAACACGCACCATCGCACGCACACAACCTCAAGTGCACTGATACGTACACACACACACACACACACTCACACTCACACACACATAAATACTGTATATATTTGGCAATGATGCTTCCTCCAGCCCCGGAGTATTTAACAGCAGTTGCTGACATACTTACAGTATCAGCTATACATTAGGCTTCCAACATCTCTCTGTCTAGTCCATATGGGACTGTCATTGGCCCTGTACGCTACATTATTTAGCAGACGGAGTATTTGATCCCACAGCTAGAGCTGATCTCA